>NW_010556925.1:45279-47399 GCF_000687285.1 Phaethon lepturus
CTATAAAGCTGTAGAAATACTCTAAGAAGGGTCATCCAAGTTTCTGTCAATTTGTCTTCTATCCTCCACATATTTGGAACATACTGTACAACAGATAAGAAAAAAAAAAGCATCAAGGATTTTTTCAGCATATTGTTCAGTATGTGTCAGTGATTTGTCTGAGACAAATTATGCTCTGTGAAATGGTGGCCATGAAAAGCAAGTATGGAGCAAATCATCTGTACATACATTACTGTAAGGACATTGCAGAATTGGTGCACTGACTGATGTTGACAAGTCCTGTGGATTTCTTGTGAATAAGTAATAAAATTCATGGCTATTTCTGAATACCTTTCTCTTGACCCTTTTTTTTAACGGGCTTTATCCCACTATGGAAGGAAAGATGATGCATAAGCTAAGATGAATTGAGAGGGGTCATGTTCATCATACATATGTGATTTCAAGCTCCAGTGATAGATTACATACAAGTTGCACTACTTCAAGTAATGTTCAATTTTTTCAGTCCCTCTTCTCTTGTTTCATTGAAGAAACCTGTTACATGCAGCACTATATAAAGGATGGAAATGGCTGGATTCAAGAGGCATGAGAATCCTGATCCTTTTCTGTGTACTGAAAGCCCTTTCAGGTCTTTTCAGCAATGGAGGCACAAATGGGTTGTGCCACAGCAGATTCCAGTGGTGGATGGAGTTATCACTGAAAAATGGGAGAGACTGCAGAGGCGGTTTGGAATGGGGAGACTTTTTGTAAACTGGGCTGGTTCTGTTAGCTTTCAGGAAGAGCAGAAAGTGTGGGATTGGAGGGTCAGTGTGTTTTAGGACATGATTTGATTCCACAAGGACAATTAAGAGGTGTGGTGATTGGTGTTTCGATCTTCAGAGCAGAAAAGCATAGTGAGATTGCTTCTGCAATGCAAATCTCTAGGCAAAGTGTATGACTCAGTCAATGGAAATTATAGCGCTTAAGGGCAGCCAAGCCTAGGAAATTCCCAAAAAAATGCAATGTCAGGTAGAGAGGTATTAGTAACAGAGGCGAGTGGACATGGACATTGGTGCACGTGCATGTACAACCTCCCGCACAGCCTAACTTCAGCAATCTTATTCTATATGAACAGAAATTATCATGTTCAATACTTGAATTTACTTGACTTTCTGCATGTCAAGCCCAGCATGGAATTGATAGCTAAGTGATATGAGTCTTCTGTGGGATTATTATATGTTATCAAGTTCTCCAGTCCCGTTTGGAAACAGAAAATAAAAAACAAACCTGTAAAGGAACCTCTGCACATCTTCCCGTTCACAGCAGTGCTTATATTTTCTAATATTTAAGAAGTTTCTGTTAAGAAACCATCCATCCTTAGACTACAAAGGAGTAGACGAAAAAGCAGATGGAGCTTTCACTTCCGTGTATTTGAGCCATACTGGAATTAAGATCTTATTCCCTAATTAATCGGAAACTTGGAAACAAGCGGGAATAAAGAAGAACAGATGGGATTCCATTTTAAAAATGAGTAATCAATAAATAATAATATAGCCCTAGTACATCAAGGAGACATGTGTTAAATCAGGAAAGTGATTTAAATGGGAAAATATGTTTTGAATTGCTGTTTGATTTGGATTTAAAAGGCAAAAGTGAGCCTTCCCCCTCAACACCTTCCTAGCTCACTGACTAGTTTGGTGACAGAGTCTGACTCAATTCCTAACGAAGTCAGCAATTTCCATGGTGTTTAATGAGCATGGGGCCAGCTACAGGTGCACAGGAGCTACTCCTTTGTACCTCCGGACAGGAACTTCTGCTACTAATAATCATCTTTGCTGAAATCCGTAATAACTGTTAGATGTTCTAAATAAGACTGTGAAGAGGGAAATGGGTTCAATACACTGATCGTCTCTCTGCACTTTTTCCTTTTGAAGCCACAGAAGTATATTCTGCACCTGCTTTGACATGCTCTCCTGCTCTCGTAAAATGTGCATTCTGTTCTCATGGAGGGTTCTTTTGAGGAAGACACAGGATTTGGCACAGTAGGATAGCTTTGAAAAAAAGGTTGGATTCTACCCAGACAAGCCTATAAACTAGCAATTATGGCTGGCCTCTGGGGGGGGGTGGGCAGGGTGGAGAAGGGG
>NW_010556925.1:47430-66403 GCF_000687285.1 Phaethon lepturus
TAGCAATTATGGCTGCCTTCTGGGAGTGTGTGAGCAGGCTGAAGAAGGAGCTGATTCCAGGGCAGAACCCCTGATGATTAGAGTCAGGTGGCCTCCTGAGCCTCTCTGTGAAAATGAACAACCTACTCCACTATGATTTTGTGAGGGACGCTGTCCTGAGCCTGTGTGGTAAGGCATGCTCAGAGTATGCCTACAGGAGGGGATGGCACTGAACTTCGAAACACAGGGCAGAGTACAACCACAGCCTCTTCTGTTCTTTACAGCCTCCTGATGAGGAGGAACAGCCTGCTTTTCTCCTTCTTTCCAGCCAAGTGCTGTTGGCTTTTAGACTGTCAAAACTGTTGTTCTGCATGTTGGGTGATGGCTTTTTGGGCTCTCCAAAGATTGCATATTGGCCCTGCGCTATGAATGATGCTGGTACTACATTAACAGATTTGCTTACCAACTGCCATTGCCATTTACATTAAAGACATATCCCTGCCTACAAGCCCTACACACATGTGAAAGAGTCTAAACAGTAGAAGTTTCTTACATTTTCCTTAGATCTTGCTTGCTAGGATTATGAGAAACTGAAGCAGTCAACTTCAGCCATAGGCTGGTGCTGATCTCTATTAATGTATCAGCGGCTGATCCTCTTGACAAGGGATACTATTCCCATTTACCTTCCTTCTGAAAGGTATTTTAATTGAGATTCTCTTTTCTCTCATTAATTACTAGAGGGAACTGAGAATGTTTGAGAGATCACTGAGCAGCAGAGAGACTGCTGGCTCACATCATCAGAAACAATGATAAACCCAAGGGTTGGTTGAGTTTATTATTCATGAAACTAGTATTTACCAAATCTGTACCAGCATGTTATTTTTAACAAGGAGAAGCCAAGACTTCTCTCAGCACTGTGTTTTAGCACAGTACTTGGCACAATGTTTTAGTGTGTAAACTGAATCATTATCGTAATTCCTGGCTGTTCTTTCTGGCACCTTCAGTTGGCTTCAGTTTGACTCTTCCCTCACTTGGGACCATGGAGGAGACTCCCAGGACCATTTCTATCTTTCATTGTTTTGGATGAATTAGTAGGCAGTTAGGAAGTAGCACTTCCAGTGTAGTCTGGATGGAAGGGTGATAGGTCACCACTTGTTCCACTGACACATTATCCAGGACTGACATGGACACATCCTATCCACTTGGATGAATGGATTGAAGGATGGGGAGGTAGACACCTTCTACCTAAGGCTTCCTGTTAGGACATGGTATTGGGTTTTCAAAAGGTTATTACTGAGTGATGAATCCACACCTACCTGTGGTGTGGTATATAAGAACTGGATAATGACCCCCATATACACAGGTTGCCTGGGCTTCTCTGAAGTTTCTCAGGCAAAAGAGTCACATCATGCCTGCACATCATGACACAACTTGTGGTGCAATGCTGCTCCCCTTGATAAAGCTTTTCTGTTCTTCTGTGAGAGGGATTTTCTGTTCTCTGAGATTTTCAGAGCTAGCCGAAAAAGCTCCAGGATTTGTACCTATCTGGCCAAATGGGCCAGGTTTTCAGTCTTATAGTTCCAGAGGACAAATCTCACACAGTTATGTGTTCTGGCTTTGCTACTTGTGAAAGAAATAGATTTTTTCCTGTTCTTTTCCTTTGCATTTCTCTATTAGGCATTTTTAATCTTCCTCCTCTGGTGAAGTATTTTCCCATTTTATGAGACTAACATGTCTTACATGGCTGGTCACAGTGTAGTTAGTAGAGGGGCCTGTGGCTGATTCATAAAGAACACTTTAGAGGGCTGAAGCCTGTCCACGTGGTCCTTCGTGCTATTAATGTCAATAGCTGACAGGCTGAAGTGAATGATTACTGCCATGCAAGCACACAGTAAATCTGTAGACTCCTAAACCAGGACTTCTTTCTGTCACGTGCACCATGTTAGAACTCAGGCCACATCCGTAAGAACATAACAGTCATACCTGGTGTCATGGTTTAACCCCAGCTGGCAACTGAGCACCACGCAGCCGCTCGCTCACTCCCTCTGGTGCGATGGGAGAGAGAATTGGAAGGGTAAAAGTGAGAAAACGCGTGGGTTGAGATAAAGACAGTTTAATAAGTAAAGCAAAAATCCCACACACACGAGCAAAGCAAAACCAGGAATTCATTCACCACTTCCCATGGACGGGCAGGCAGCCATTCAGCCATCTCCAGGAAAGCAGGGCTCCATCACACATAGCTATGACTTGGGAAGACAAATGCCATAACTCCTAACATTCCCCCTTTCCTTCCTCTTCCTCCATCTTTTTATGCCAAGCATAACGCCGTATGGTATGGAATATCCCTTTGGTCAGTTGGGGTCATCTGTCCTGGCTGTGTCTCCTCCCAGCTTTTTATGGACCCCCAGTCTACTTGCTGGCGGAGTGGTGTGGGAAGAAGAAAAGCCCTTGACTCTGCGTAAGCACTGCTCAGCAATAACTAAAACATCTCTGTGTTATCAACAGTTTTCATCACAAATCCAAAACATAGCCCCATACTAGCTACTATGAAGAAAATTAACTCTATCCCAGCCAAAACCAGCACACCCAGTCAGACGAAAAGTCCATCCAACCTAGTATCCTGCCTCAAACTGTGACTATGAGCAGAAACCTACTAGGAGAGTAAGAACAAGCCAATCATATATGGTAGCGTCTTCTAATACTCTCTCCAACTGCATGCAGTTTTGTGTGTATAATAAATCTTGATGGAAGTCTCTTCCCTGTATTTGCCCAATTTCACCTCTAGCCCTAGTACTTTTTTTAGCATCTGCAGAATTATTCAGCAAAAAGTTCCAGAGGTCATTATATAAGGAATGACCTCCTTTTTTTTTTGTTTCCTACTAACATAATTTGATGCCTTTAGTTCATTACTGAAGAGACAAAACCCACTTCATCCCTGTATGCTTTCTCCCTAATGTTTATGATTTTATAGACATATATCATACTCTAAATTTATCTCTTCTTCAGGCTCATGATTTCTAGCCTAATAAGTTGTTTCTCATACACAAGCTGTTCTATGTATTTCGTTATCTTTATTGCCATTTTTCGCAATTTCTCCAGTTTTGCTATGTCCTTCTTCATGGGGAGATCACAACTGCCCACAGTATTCAAGGTGTGAATCAACTATGGGGTTTACAGTGATATATTGACATTCCTTTATTTTCTATTTCTTTCCTAATTGTTCCCAACATTCATGGTGGGCAGGTGTTGACAATATGGGGCACTAAGAGCATGTTTTCATGATACTATATTATCATAACCTCAAGATCTTGCTCCTGAGCTATAATGGTCAGCTGAGGATCAATCAGTTCATAAATGATCCTAGAATTGTTTTGCCCTCTGTGCATCACTCTGCATTCATCTACAAAGAATTTCATCTGCCATTTTATTGCCTAGGGACTTACTTCCGTAAGGACCTTTCTCAATTCTTCACAGTCAGCAAGCCATCATCCTTATTACTGTGCGTAACTTAATATCATTATACAGCCTTCTCACCTCACTGCTCACCCATTTTACCAGGTTGCTTAGGAATATGATGAATGACTGCATCTCCTGCACAAATCCCTGTGGAACTCTGCTAATGACCTCCCTGCATTGCACGAGCTGTCTGGCTAACCTACTTACCTTCTGTTCCCTGTCTTTTAACCAGTTATTTATCAACATAAAGACCTTCCCTAAAGCTCTGACTACTGGGTTTCCATAGAAGCCTTTGATGAGGGATCTTTCAAAAGCCTTTTAGAAAATTCAGGTTAGGCTATTTCAACCACATCTCCTTCATCCACATGCTTTGTTGACCTCATTCAGTAATCCTGTTCTGAAATATCCCCATCTCCGATATTTACAGAACCAGCCACTCAGGACTCCTTTCACAGCCTCAGTGTTTCCTGCTGCCATTAAAGAGGTATTCAGACAATGTTGGGTGGCCCTGAAAGTGCTGTTTGCATGGAAGACAGAACGTCCCATCTCAGGAGCAGCACGGAGCCATCTTCATGTGGCTTATCGGTGAAAGACAATGAACTTATTTCCTAGCAGTTAAACTTTGTATATTCATTTTACCTCATTTTCATTAATTTACTCTGCCCTTTTCCCTCAACACCCCTTTGTTTTGTGGCCTGGGCACCATTTTGCAGGTGAACAAAAATTAAGGTAGGAATATTTTGTTTTGTGTGTTTTTGCACACAGCAGAAGGGTCAACAGAGCCTGAACATGGCTGTTACTGTTATCCTGAAGACAGAAACATCTCTGCTTGTGGTAATACCTATATTCTGAATATGTGCATGGATTACATGTTTCATAGGACATCAACCATAGATACATAACCTCTCATTCCTGCAAACTGACATATTCTATGGATCTGTTAGGCTGAATAGGGAGGGTCTTAACAAGTTTTTGTTATTTTTGTAGGTGGAATTTTTTAATCATAATTTTGGACACAGGAACCTGTGTCTGCAAAAGTCATTCTTTGAATCTGGGCCCGTCTTAACCCATTCTTGCTCAGAAATGCCCTTTCTTTCCTTCCCTGCTGTACAGGCAGTGGATACAAACTAATTGCTGTAGTTTGGGATAGAAGTGTTCAACTGCCCCAAATATATACTTGCTTAGGTCTTCATTTTGACCTTGTAAATGCTGATGTGATCTTTCTTTATGAATTTGAAACATAATGGTCTAATTTACTGTACAGTGTAGGGTGAGGTAATGTAGCACATGCATTACACTTTAATAAACCCATCATTTCATGATACCTTCTGGTAGATACTTGGTACCTGTAGATTATGCTCTGTCTGCTTTATTCTTTATTCATTTTTATAATAAGAATAGATGTTTACTTATTGCCATTAAAATATTTTTGATGGAATGCAAGCTATTGGCAAGAGTTTTAACAGTGTTTGGAGATAATTACTTTTGACTGTTGCCATTGTGATCCTGAAAAATGACATTTATTTGTAGAATAAGAGAACAAGCTATGGAATTATTTTGAAGTGCTTCCTTTTTGTCCATTAAGAGAGACGATTATTCTTGTCCTCATTTGCTCTGAGACATAACTAGATGTCAACATCCTAGAGGAATTAAGGATTCATTGCCACTGTGCAGAAACCAGGTTGATTTACCTCTTTATTTTTATTTTATCTCATGATGTGTATGTGTTGCTAGGATGTGTTCAAACAAAGTGAGCAACCTTGATGCTGCAAATACTATCATGTTACTGAAAATATCAGGCATACTAAACTATTGCAGTGCAAATAGAAAATAAAATGCTAATGTGACTAAAAAATGAAATCTTCTTTACTAAAGGGAAGGACACCAGTAATAAAAATATGCTGCAAGAAAGCATAACATTATCATTAAAGATAATACAGTTTCTGGGATTTTTTATGTAACTTTTTAACTGAAAGAATAGCCACAAATGTTCACTCTTAAATTTATGTGAGTCTTAAAAAGTAATTCTTCTGTACAGGAAATTCTATTCAGCAAAGCTTAGTATATTGTTTTATTTGCAGGCAGTGAAGAATCCACCATTTTGATGCACATTCCAAGGTAGTTTGGAGAGTCAGGAGTCTTGAATGACTGACACCTTTTCTAACTCATGCCTCTGTCAAGGATTGGGTATGACAATTCAGATTATGATCAGTGTCAATCTTCTTGACTGTTTCTATTCCACTGACATACCAAATGACAAAATAAAACTGTAACTGAATTTGCAGTGACATCTGAAATACTGTATAGCTAACAACTCTGCTGTACTTCCATAGTGGAAACGAAATTAAACTGTGAAGCATGAAGTGGAAGGAGCAAGGTGGATGACACATGTTACTAAACTCACTTGCCAGGACTACACAGGAATGTGACTAATAACATTGGTGGCAACGTGTTTCCTTCCATTCAGAGAAGCAGGCCCTTTTTGTTCATCTGTTTCTTATTTTATTTTTCTTTCCTCTTCTTAAGGGCCTGTCCAGTTTCAGAGTCATTCTGTAGCTAGTGGTTCTATCTCCAGGTGACAACCCACATGTAAATTAATTGACACAATGGCTGTTCATAGATCCAGTCATATGAGACCTGCTAATTTTGTGTTTCCGGTTTTGTAGGGCATGAATGTGCTGACATCCTGCTCTGCTTCATGGCTGGTACTTACTTATATAAGGTGGAGTGTGCTTGGTGTCATCTGAGTTCATCCAATCATCCCATCAAATCAGATTGCACTATTATTTATTCATTGATTGATGGTATAGCCATCTGTTCATGTACTCTAGATTATAATTATCTGCCTTTTCAAGCTTGATCTTTTTTTTGTATTCCCCTGTTACCTTGTCATTTGAATTCTGACTGGGCATTGCCAGAGGTTATTTCATCCCTGTCTGTTTCCCAGCTGGTGAGTTCCTTCAACTCACCGTCACATCAGATATCTTTGTTGATAACCATTTTCTGGGCTTTAAAACACGTGCTTGGTATATATAGCAGTAAAAGCCTCAGGATTGTCTATTGAGGAAGGCCACAGCCAGGTCTGCCTCAGAGTTCAAAAGTATGAATTGGAAGCCCCAAAATTGGGCCCCAGAATTTACCCTAGAGTTTCTCCAAAGCAGCTGCTGACAGCTTTCTATGGTAAGCAAAAATAGTTCTAGGAGTTCTTTCAAATAGGTGGGAAATTCCCCCCACCAATTTTTTTTAAGTATTGTGAACTCATAAACACATTTTTGTGACCTTGTACACGCATTTCTGTACTGTCCGGATCCCTATCTCAAAATGTAATGTCAGATCTTCTGCTTCTGGACCAAGCAGCATGGTTGGTGATAAATGGTCTTACCACAAGAACAGAGCTGTTTCATGCTGGCTAGAGAGATTCTGCGCATTATCAGAAAAGCAGTCCAGGTTCTCAGCTCTGTTCTCAGTCAGGTTCTTCACCTCATTTTCAGATTTCAGTCCTGATGATGGGGGATTTTATACTGGAGCCAAAAGCGTTCAGATGATCAGTCAAGGTTCACCTGGTAACAATCCTGATCCAATAATCTTTAGTGGGTGATCAATGAGTTTCTTCTACCCTACTGTACTTAGTGTTCTGGTGGAACTAATTAAAATGCTCTCCATTGGAAGGATCTAGTTCTCAGAGTGACTTGAACTGGGTGCTGAAGTGTCCTGTGGGCCCAGTGTTTCAGCCTTGTGACTTGTTCACTGCTGCAACTTTTGATGGAAGTATCTTTCTTGGATACTTCTTCAGCAAAGTATACGAGATACCAATATACATGGATGTTTCTCTTCTCCAGTAGGGCTGTTCTTCCTGGATACGATACCTCTACATAACAATCTTAAATTCTTTGCACTTTCAGTTTCCAAATTCTACCACAGTCAAAGAAATTAACACACTTATTCTCCCTCTCATCTCGTACCTTTGGGCTGAGCCATCAAAGTGGCAAGATGGATGTCTCTTTTTTTACGTTGACAATGCCAGAAATCCTCACGTTTTGAAGAGCTGACAAATCCAAAAAGTTAGACCCTGCTTGCTGAGACTGACCATGGTAACTGACCATAGTGACAGCAAACTGCCCCTTATGAGATTGCTGTGGAGCTTCTTTCCATCGTTGGAGCACATTTCAGCTACAACTCAAGCTACATTCCAGCTGGCAATTGCCTCTGCTCCTAGCATTGGCCAAATGACCATGAAGAGCTGTATGCCATATAACTGTTTTTTCTGTATGTGCTACTTTACTGCCCAGCCTCAACCACAGTCCAAGTAAACAAACAGCTGAGGGTAAAAAGAGATCGTCTGGCAACTGGAGATCTTTAAGACATGTGGGTGTTGTGTTCATTCATTTTCCACTCTTATTCTTACCTGTCCTAGAACTGTTTCACCTTGTGTTTGCAGATGATATAGAAGTTATTTAAACAACACCTATTTTTTTGGTGTCCTGCAGGCAAAGAGAATGTAAATGGAGCTGCAATGAACAGCAGTGTGCCCCTTCAGAATTATCTGCTCTTTCGCACTGCCACACTCATGTAGCAATAGTATAAGTTCACATATGAAACTCAATATTTTGAATAGTTATGTGGCTGGTTATTAACCTGTTTTTACTCTTCAGAAGCTGCAGTTATTTGTATAAAAACAACACTTAGTCCAAGAAGATTTATGTGTTCTAAGGAGGACTTAATAGAAGGCCAGATATGTTAGTAAGTAGAGAGGATTGTAGTTATCCTCCAGAAATGGAAATAATTTTGCATTAGTTTCCTGGTTGTTGGAAAAGAGGAAGAGATACATTTTCAGCACTCGTTTTCTAATTAGCCTAAATTAAAGACAATGTATACGTGTTACCTGTATGCACACTGTTCTTCCATAGTTCTGGGTGTAGGATCATGGAAAAAATCCAGCTAAGTACACCGTTCAAACAAATTCGGGAATTCAGTGTTGGAGAATACCACTCATTCATCCTATCTACGGTCCTGCGTCCTGCACTGGTCAGTGTGAGATGCTCACAGTGAAAGTTAATGAGGTGCCCTCATAGTCTCTCTGTGAGGGTGAAAAGGACAGGAAGTAAAAGAGGACAGAGATGTACGTTTTCCGTGAAGCGTTCAAACAGCTAGAGCCCAGTTACTGTCAGTGGGGCCACTGCAGAGCTTGTTTGCTCCAGCTGCCTAGCTGAGCTTTTCATGATCAAAGCAAGGAAAAAGTTTCCTCCTGGGAAGGGACAGAGGCAAAAAGTAAATCAGGTAAGAACAAGGTGTATCTGTTCTTCACTGGGGTGAAGTAAATGGAAGCACAGGCAGAATAGAGGAGGCTCAGGAGGTGCAGGAAAGTGAAACAGATGTTTACTATTTGGATGCTATAGGTTTTGTGTTGAATGCCCTGAGACACACTGCATTCCTACCGAGAATTTGGAACTCTTGTCAGATTGGAAAAGTGAAGTGAAATTTTTTTCTTTTTTTGGTGACATTTCTGGTATTATAAAATTGAAACCAGTGCTATCTCTTATGAGGACTTCTGAAATAACTTTTAGTGCATAATAAGATTCTGTGTTTCTTAATGCATTGTAGTTGATTTCATTATTAAAACACAGAAAAGCTTGTTTCTTACTTAATTATCATAGTGCTCCCTTACACCACCCCACAACCCTTAAAAACTAAATAATGCAAAAAGTAGATTCATCAGGCAGATGAGAATTCTGCAGAAGTGGTCCAAAAATCCATGGCACCTTGCCCAGGGAGCCTGTGTGGGCACAGCACGCCCCACTGATTTCTCTAGCGAGTGGTGGTTCTGTGACGGCTTTTTCCGTGTTACACATATGCCTGTGTGCAGGGCGTGAGGAGCTGGACTGTTCCAGACAGAGGGGGAATGTGAGCCAGCAAGCTGAGAACTATCCACCAAGGCAATGGTATAGTGGTGTGCTCAGAAGTTCAGGTGACGTGTCTTCTGACTGTGATGAACATGAAACTGAGGCCTGATACTTGCTTCCTTTTTATCTCAGACTTATCTGTGCATTTTGTTCTGACAATAAAGTTTCTTTTAATTCCAGAACAATGATGATATCTGTTCTGAAATCTCCGGTGTTCTGAGACGCTTTAAAAATGCATGAAGGATCACGTGAAATATTAATGGGAGCTATTCTGTTCTCCAGATGTTGTAGATGAAAGTTATGGCTGCATCTTTTTCAAAAGACAAAGTGTAAGGTAGAAGATACGTTTTCCTGCAACTCAAATCTTGTCCAGCTGATTTGTTTTGTAGCTTCAATTAGGCATATGGTTATAAATCAGTGACACTCAAGGTCCTATATTTTCTGTTCCTCTATATCTTACTCTCCTTTGCTTTTTTTCATGTAGAACTGTATTTGCCTCTTGACGGTATTTATGCAACAGATCTTGATATATCCTGGTTACATGTGTTTAGAAACTCAACTCAGAGTACCATATAAATTCAAGTAACTATGCAGCAATTCTGCATTCTGACATAATGTACTCCTCAGAAATGGTGTGAATGAGTGGGTGTCAGAAGTGCTGCAGAAGTGGGACTCTAGAAATAACATGTTCTTACTGAAGATCTTTGAGTACAGATGGCAAATGTGTAAACTGTTGGAATCTCTAAGCTGGACACTTCCTCTCTGGAACAGTCTGCTTCTGTACGAGATTGTAAGCAGAAACCTTTTTCACTGACTGGCAGAAAAAAAGAATTTTCTTGCTGGGACTGAAACTGAAGCCATTACCTCAATAAATCTGCCAAGATGTGCAATGAGAAGCTCCATAATGGAATGGGAAGAGGTTGTTTGAAAAGTATTATAAAAGGAATATTGAACTGACCGTTCAAATTCAGCTGAAAATCTTTAGTGGATTAAATATATGGTGAAATAAGATCTTCTGTATCCACAGGGAGAGATTAGCAGCAGATGGCAGTGGTACACAGCAAAGCATTTCTTTAATTCTGAATTCCTTCAGGGTCTGTTGGATGAACTATTAGAAACTCTGTAAAGGGAAAAGAGGGAAGAAGGATGTTTTATTATGAAAAAGCGTATCACAGTGCTCTTGCCTAACGAAATCGTGTATAAAGTCTGTACTTCTCTACAACGGAGAGCATGGTTGAAACTGGTAAACTAAGAAAGAAAAGGCTATTGCTAGTCTTAAACTGCATTATTTTGAGGGATGGGTGTTCAGCTGAGAAACTTTATTAGAAGTTGGTTCTTAGAAGGTTGGAAGAAGCTGCAGGTGCATCTGGCGTCTATTTCCCTTCTCTATAGACTTGTCTTCTCTTTTTATGCTTTTCATTTCACATTCCCTAAAGTTTAATCATCATAACTTCAATCAATGATAAATTCCTATTGTCTGGATTTCATCTCTGATGCTGTTTTGTAGAGGAAATATATTTAGACTGTGGCCAGAAAGAAATTGTTTAAGTGCCCAGGTTACCAGAATACTATTCATTTTGTGTTTAATTATGCCTAAAAATAAAAGACGGTTATTCTCACAACAGCTACAGTACCTTAAAAATGGTATTCCATGTTGCCATAGGTCAACTCAACCCACACATTCTGAAGATCGGTACCATATTTCAGAAGAGCAATTAAGCAGTGCTTGTGTAAATATAGCACAGAATTAATTTTCCTCTGTGGTACTGCATTACATATGAATTTGTTGTAATATGGTGTAAGTCTTCTCCTAATGCACCCTGCTAAGAACCCTGCATCAAATTGAGTGAGGATTCCTGACTTGTAAGTGAAATCACAAACTCTACCCTGTATGTACGGAAGATAACAGTAAAGCTGAGCCTAAAATTGAGAAATCTTAGAAGCTGTCACACTTATGATAGTCTGGCAAGAAAGTCAGTTTTTCGATATCCATACTTGTGATTGTGCTCAAGAAACACTGAAAATTCAACATTTTCAAACAGAGTTTCTACAGAAAAAAAAATCAGATAAGTTGGTTTCCAAAAGTTCTTTTTTGCCAAAACTCAAGTCTAACTTTGTTGCAATTCTGTTGACTGCAGCGGACTTAAAATACACAGTTGCTTCTTAAAAACTGAGATATTAAAATAAAAAGTTTCAATGGATTTGAAATAAAGTTAATTATAAAACTTTATTTAATAAAAGGCACTCGGTAAGATGAGTCTAATCTTGATGGTCTCTCTTTATTGTTATTTTACATTACTTGAAATGGGAACTTGAAGTACTTTTTGAAATGGATAGAAAGATTGTAGAGTTTCACTTAAACTTTTGTAAGTACTTTTAAAACCTCCATTAAAAAGCTATTTTTGTAATTTCTTACAGTACTGCGCTTCTCCAAATCACAAAAGAAATCACTGCCTCCTACACTGGCAGTAATAAAAAAGGTTTTGCATTTTGCAGACATTAGGGATTGATCTTTATAGCAACTCATGGAGATAGGTATGCTAATATGCTGAAGAACTGAAGCAAAAGAAAAGGGAAGAGATTAAGCTTTTTGAGGCCAAATTAATCAGGCGTTACCCACAGCTTCCAAGAAAGTTACACTGACCTTTATATTAATGTAAATGATGACAAAAAGATTTATTTTGGACAGCAGATTCTCAGGCCTTACATCTTGCAGTTAGAAAGTGCTTTGATGCTTGTCTGGGTCATATAAGGAATCGGTGATGGAGCTGAGACAAGAGCCTGCTCTCAACTTTGTATTCAGTCCATCAGTGTTTTTCTCAAATCTTGAAGTGAAATTGTTTTCTCTATCTCCATTGATGGCAGCATTCCAGTGTATCTAAAAGGTATCTGTCTCCACAAACATACTGAATAATTTCTCTTATGGAAAAATGAAATGGCATATATGTGCACTGGGAATACATAAAGGTAAGGAGCTGCTCTGGGTTTTTATTCTAGCTGGTGATTAAAGCATATTATAAGGTTTCTCCTCACCTATATGTAGGTGAAGGGATGCTTCCAAGTGGTCGATGCCCTGGACTGTGCTTCCCTTTCTCCTGGTTTCAGCTACGTATGAACCACACATGGATTTTTCTATGACGGTTTGTTCTGTGCCCGTTTCTTTGGCCTGTCTTCTCTTCTGCTTTGCATTCCTTTTATGCCTGTGTAACTCTACGAAAGTGATGGAGTTTATACTAATGTTGTGGAGAATTGGGGTGTGTGTTCCTCTTCTTTTAACTTGAAATTATGTGGAACTTTGCTTAAATTTTTGGGTCATCATATGATGCCACAAAAATTAGTTTTACCACCCAACTTCCCAATTTTATAGTAAAGAAACAACTTAAGTAGAGTTATTGGGCAACATAAACTACTTCATAATGGACAGAGTGCTGTCAGAAGGGTTATCGGAATGAGGACAAATCATGTGGGTCTGATTATATCAGAGTACCATTAGCAAAGATCCAGCACTAGCGCAAGGTATAGCTCAAGTTACAACACTTAAGTGTTGTATTAGGCAGGCCCACTTCTGGGATATCTTAATCATCAATAGAGAGAAAAAAGCCTGCTAAGTCATTGGAGTATAGCTGACATCTGAAATGATGCAAATGAATCACATTATAAAACCACTTCTTTCTCTCCACTGATAATAAAGGAATTGTAGGGTGACTCAGATTTAAATGTTAACGTTTGAGATATTAAAGTTATGTGTCTGGATACAGGGGATACAGAAGTGCCAGAAGTTGTCCCACAAACTAGCAAAGTTAAAGCATGGCAATGTTTACTGTCAAACATCTCTTGGGAGCTAAGGAAGCCAACAGGATCATTTCAGACTTGCAAGGCTTTCCTGGTGAAACATAAAAAGAACTTCTCATAAGGTCTGAGGCTCATGCAGCAGTGAATAAATTAAACCATAACACAAATAAAACATAAAGAATTCACATACAAGAGCAGTGTGAAATCAAGGATTGTATGGACAGTAATGAGAACAAGCATGACCGTGTGTCCTCCAGAACTTTAAATTTTACCTTGAAGTTAGCAAAACTGTTATGAAGAAATGCTATTTAAGTTGTCTGAATTTCGAGACTCATTTCAAAGAAGGTCTCCGGGCATTTATAGGTAAAAACATGTGTGTATGTGCACAGATTCAGCACTGTTTCTGAGAGACAACCTTTTTTTGTGTTCTTTTATTATGAATACAAACCAGCCTTAATCTTTATGAGGCAAGTGAATATTATTAATACCAAAGTATCCTAATGCATATAAGGCAAACAAATACACCTTATGTATTAATAAGCTGACCTGTAACCACAGAAAGCTTCAGCTCATTGATTTCACCTGAATCTCCTGTCCTGTGGTGATTTCCAGGCATCTTCTTATTGGCATGACCAAAGACAGACTGGACCTCTATGATCTACAGTGTTTATTTATGCTTTGCTAACCTACTATTTACATTGATTTAATCTATTTCCAAGGTTATCTTATCTTATGCTATTTGTTAGACTAAGGAGTATTAAATGAGTTGAGGGAGCACAAAAGGCCTGAATCAGCCACGTGATGTTCCAAGCCAGATATTAGGGAATGATTTCAGAACAGATGCCAACAATGTTTGATTATTCCTCTGTGAGAGCATACCTCTGGCTTCTTGTCAGGTCAGCTGTACATTTTCTTTCACCTTTGGAAAGGCACAGAGATCTGGGAGATGAAGATCTGGTATGGTGAGAGCTGCATGCCACTCCAACGTTGAAGGTTAAGTGCCGCTGCTCTGTTGTGTTCTTGGAAGCTTGTTTGGTACTCAGTGGAATGAATCATTGTATTGCTAGAATGAAATCCAAATTACTAGCCAGTATTAAAAAATTCCAGTTATTTGATAGGAAGGGATGACAAGGATGGTACTGAGAAGTTTACTGTAATGTGGGTTTTGTATTGAAAGCTGTGAAATCTAGCCATTGAACGATGCTGTCATAATCTGTTACCTCAGAAATTAGCTTTCTCCTCTTACGTTGCCTTTTTTGAACTCATCCCCTTTCATTCAGTTCAAACCGTAGCTGCAAGAAAGATTGTGTTTTTCTACTCTTATTTCTATGTGACAGTATTCTGGGATATTCCTAGTGGTTCCCAAATATCTTTTATTTCAAGTTCTACCTGTCTCCCTTCCTGCTGTCCTCCTTTCTGTGCACCATACAGCGATATCCTAAACTTCAGATTTCTTTCTGCCTTTGCTATTTGTTCATTCCAAGTCTCTTGCCTGGTATTTTTAGACTGACCAGCCTCTCAGTACACATTGAATTCCAGCTCTTTCACATGGAATTAAAAATCTTCCCACTTAATTTATGATGACTTAATCTATTGTACTTCTGCCTTCTGTGTTTCATTTTCTCTGACACTCGTTTCTTTCTGTGTTGTAAAAAGGACACTGACTCTGTCTTTCACTGGCTGGTTGTGTTTTTTTTGCAAGCTGTACAGTGCTACGGATATGCTGTAATAATAATTATAAACATTAGTCCTGGTTCAATTTTTTAGCATTAGCACAATTTCTTCGCCCTCCTCTTGTATCATGGGCAATGGAGTAAGTCCTGCACCTCCGTGCACGTTGTTGTCTCTGCTGCAATGATGTAGTTTGTTTGAGGCTCAGAGGGGATAGTGTACAAGCTTACAGCTCTCACTGGCACTGAGGACCGTGCTTGCTGTGCAGTACTGATGCATATTCTCTGATATCCATGTGCTTCTCTTCAGCCCAGGAGAGACCTCTCTCTCAAATGTGTCAATAAAATGTAAATGGTTGAATACCTTTTATTGGATTTTAATCAAAGTGGCCCACAAGACTGTATAAAAGTAACTGAAACTGGGAGATTGACAGGAATACAGCAGGGGCAAGACCACAGCAATGCACTACCCAGTTATAATGGCTGTAATTTCACAACACTATTAAAGGAAATTACAGAAGACACAGTGGTCTGAATTAACCCTGTTTGTAACTGTTGTCTTTTACAGAATTGTACGAGGTGGGATTTGGTGAATATCATCCTTTCTTTGCAATCAAACTACATTTTTACACCTGCTATTAGCAACGATGCACAGATGCCGATAGGAATACATTGCATTGTATTTCAGTCCTGTCCTGCCCTGTCCCCTCCCTCCCCTCCCCTTCCCTCCTCTCCCCTCCCCTGCCCTCCCTCTAATGTAACACTCTAATGTAGGGCAGACTTGTCAAAGAAAACACAAGATTAGCATTAGGTACTGTGATTCATGGAATAAAATTAATTGCTAAAAATATAACGCATTTCAGAACTAAGTGCACAATTGCTGCAAATGATCAGTTCATTTTTGGAAGAGGAGCAGATTGAATCACTTGTATTTAAATAAAAACAAATTCTAAAACACAGTAGTAGCACAGGAAAAATGCGCTCACTTCACTGCATTAGCTTGTGTACAATTCACAATGACATTACCGGGCAGTGAAACAACATGGCTCCCTTACAGAAGCACTTAGTGCCATCCATGTGGCTATAGCTTGCGAACATCTGTGCAAAGTGCCCTAACTACCAGCAGCAGTACTGATAAAGTCAGAAAAACCCTTTTATTGTTTCCACAGATTAAAAGTACCAATGAAATTAGAGCCAAGGTATTTTTAAAAGGAGAAGTCTGAATCAACACACACCTTTATACTAATACAACTCTACCCTTATCAAAATTGGTTTGACTACATGAGAATGATCATCCCCTAACTGATACAGTTGTATTGATATAAAAAGCAGTGTATAGATCAAACACACACCAGGGAATGAGGAGGAGCCCCTTAAATTTTTCTAGGCTGTAGCACTACTAGCTGCTTGTCCAGGTTCAGTTCACTTATAAACGTTGAATCCAGCCCCCACTATCATTTCACTGAGGTCACTTGAGAGAAAAATTGAATTATTCATTGTGTTTTTAAAAGTTTTTGAACTTCAAATGTTGAAGAGTTCACAGTCTATTCTATATAAAATACTGAATGACTTCAGAGAGCAATGTTGATTTTGCTCTTGGGGCTCTGCTGCTGTCCATAAAGCATTCAGGCAATGTTCTTGTAGTTTATGATGTCAGAAGTGTAATCCCTTGAGTGAATTTTATATATTTGTATTCATGCCAGGTCATCTTATTACCCTAAGGTTTATAGACAGCCCAATTGGTTTCACCAGCTGACAGGTTTTTAAAGTCTGGGCAGCACTTTTCTTCAGTAGCACCCATATCTCAGGTAAGGGTAAAGTCCCAGGCCTTAAGTGTGACGTCATGATAGTATGAGAAGAGTGTTAAAAGTTCAGAACTGTTCTATGTGGTCCTAATAAAAGTTTATGACAGTCTACGCCCTTTTTCTTTCAGATGCTAGCAACTCTTGTTAAAATGGGTATAATTTTTCTGAGGCTGAATCTTCCTTCCTTTTAGAAAAATACTGAAGAGGAAATTTTTCCATCCATCTCAAGCACTATACTGTTTAAAACACAGCACTTTTAAGCAGAGTGCTTTGAATTTCCTGTTGCTGTTGAGCAGTTCTCCAATGTATAAGAATAAGCACTTTGTGGGAGAAGGAGAGAGAAGTGTCTTCACTGGTGGTAAGGACCATTGTTTTTCTAGGGAAAAGGGAATTGGGAAGAATCACTTGAAACTTGGTTTTCAATGATTTTCATTAATCTCAATATAAAATACATTTGGAATGGAGTAAATAGGCAGTCTTCTAGGCTTTTTTCTTGGTCTAGGAGCAACACAATAAGAGCAATTATGAAAGTATATTACTCATCTTACTATTTATGTCTATTTTTTATTTACATCTGGCAATGATTATACACTGATGGCTGATATCCATTGCATCCACCCATTTTGCAGAGTTTGGGTGGATGGGGAGGAAACTTATTGGGGAAGCTAAGCTAAAGGTGTGAGAATTGCAGCTGGTGAGATTTAGTCATTTCCCTCTCTTCTGAGTGGTAGTGTTCTCACCGAGATTTAGCTTCTGTAAAGTTAGGTCTTCTGCATTGCTGAGCTTCTTCCCTTGGCTGACAGTTTCATTGTTCCAAGGGAGCATAGCTGTCAGAGAAGGTCATCACTGCAGAGGGAATGGCAGCCTCTCAAGTACCTGAGGCCAGTCCCACAGTGAGTTTTGAGAACCGTGGCAATGACCTTCACCCGGACTCTGAAATCATGGGGGAGTTTGCATGGAGACCAGCATGCCAGGACGATGTGTTCATAGTGGCTTGTGTTGCTAAGCAGACTGGCAGCTGTTATTTGTAGCAGCAGGACTTTTTTCACAATATATGTTTTTCATTCTTGGATGCAATGAGGTGCAGTAATCAAGCCTGGAGGTCATACACATATGGATCCTTACTGCCAAGTCTGTGTCTGATAGATGCTTGAGAGAAGTATGTTTTTCAGTGTTTCATCCAACAAAATGTGGATGTTAAGTAAGGTGGCAGGTTTTCTGCATTTCGTTGTTCTCTTCATTGTGAGTGAAGAGGAAGAAGTAGTGGTTTGACAAGATGTAGGAATAGTTCTTGCACCCTGTGCATCCCATACATCCTCAGGATATACAGTCTCCATGCATACAGTCTGAGGTTTACATGTTGCCCAGTTTGCTCATAGGGTGGCAGTTGTTGCCTAGATGATTAAGAATGTTCTGTTAAGAACTACAGTTCAAATTTAGCTCTGTATTCATGTCTGCATAATCAGAATCACCAAATCACAGAATTACTAAGGTTGGAAAGGACCTTCAAGTTCATCAAGTCCAACCGTTAACCCAATGACATCATGCCCCCCAAACCATGTCCCAAAGTGCCACATCCACACGTTCTTTGACTACTTCCAGAGATGGTGACTCCACCACGTCCCTGGGCAGCCTGTTCCAATGCTTGACCACTCTCTCGGTGAAGAAATTTTTCCTAATATCTAATCTAAACCTCCCCTGGCGCAACTTGAGGCCATTTCCTCTTGTCCTATCGCTAGTCACTTGGGAGAAGAGACCAACACCCACCTCGCCACAACCCCCTTTCAGGTAGTTGTAGAGAGCGATAAGGTCTCCTCTCAGCCTCCTCTTCTCCAGACTGAACAAGTTCAGTTCCCTCAGCCACTCCTCATAAGACTTGTTCTCCAGACACTTTACCAGCTTCATTGCTCTTCTTTGGACACACTCCAGCACCTCAACATCCTTCTTGTAGTGAGGGGCCCAAAACTGAACACAGGATTCAAGGTGCGGCCTCACCAGTGCCGAGTACAGGGGCACGATCACTTCCCTACTCCTGCTGGCCACACTATTTGTGATACAGGCCAGGATGCTGTTGGCCTTTTTGGCCACAAGGGCACACGGCTGGCTCATGTTCAGTCATCTGTCAACCAGCACCCCCAGGTTCTTTTCTGCTGGGCAGCTATCTAGCCACTCTTCCTCAAGCCTGTAGTGTTGCATGAGGTTGTTGTGATCAAAGTGCAGGACCCGGCACTTGGCTTTATTAAACCTCATACAGTTGACCTTTGCCCATCAATCCAGATTGTGCAGATACCTCTGTAGAGCCTTCCTGCCCTTGAGCAGATCAACACTCCTGCCCAACTTGGTGTCATCTGCAAACCTACTGAGGATGCCC
>NW_010556926.1:0-208 GCF_000687285.1 Phaethon lepturus
TTCTTGTTTTGTGCTTTGGAATGGGAAGAGGATAGCAGTTAACAGTGATGCGTTCAGGCAGATTTAATGTTATTTTTCTCTATTTGTTTAGCAATGTCGAGGAAGAGCTGGGGAGGAGGGGTACAGCACATGCACTTCTGTGAGCTCGGCACTGATGCGGCGCCAGCGGCGTGGATCGGCAGGGGGTGGGCGGGGGGGGGGGTGGTTG
>NW_010556926.1:239-4697 GCF_000687285.1 Phaethon lepturus
TGGGCCTTCGATGCATCAGTCTGGACTTGGCCTCTCGGCCAAGCAAACAGGAGAATAGCTGCCATGCTTCCCTCTCCTGATGCTTAGCATTAGATGCCTGTAGGGAGAAGTTTTTTTTCAGATGACTTCACTACTAGGTCTGTCCTGACAGGGTTTCGTGTATCTAAAATATGAGGAAAAGGCTTTTCGTAGGCAAACCTGGAGTGAAACAAAAAGGGGGCCTGCGTTACTGTTTGATCTGAAAGTACTTGAGTGCAAGGAGAAGGCCAGGGCAGAATTTGCTCATCCTTCCCTTTACTTTTTGCCTTTGCCACGTTGTTTCTTTGCTTCCTGTAACACATTACTAAAGAAGTGATGTTGGGTCCCCTACACCAGTGCCTGTACAACCAAAACTGACCCAAATACATGATTTCCACCAGCCATGCATGAGGTCACTTAATTACACTGTTGCCAAAGCAGTTTGGGTTGTGCTGGCCAGGCCTTCCTGCCAGTGGGACTCTCCCACCAGCAACCGACAGCTGAAGGTTCAGCATGTCCCAGGGCAGGAGTCTCGGCCCAGGCCTGGGCTTACGGTTAGGACTAGGACTAGGGTGAGGAGAGTGAGAAGTAGGAAACCTATAGGTGTTAGATGGGTGCCTAGGCATGGCTCCTTCTGGAGTCATAGCTTGCTGTTGTGGCCTTCTTTTTCCCCCTTGGGATGCCGTGATCTGGATATCGATGTTCCACTCACAATGCCTTTGCTGGATCACAGGCAGAGTGGCAGGCAAGATATGCATGAAGTGCTGCCAAAGAGGATCTGGAAGAGAAAGAAAATGGAGTAAATTTTCTGCTCTGCCTGTGGCTTAGCAGGTCGTCTTCATGCTGTAACACTGGTTCTCTTGATCCCCACCATTTAGCTCCTGTCATAGTAGGTGGGGAAGGGAATGTGGAGTCGTAACTCCTGCACTCCCTTTTTGACTTTGAAATGGTCAGTAAGCTAATGGTGCCCTGTTCTGATCACTCCTAATCACCTAAAACTTCATCCCCTCCTTTTAGGGCATAACATGGGTGGACACAGCTGAGTGGGGAGAAAACTGAGTAGCTGCTCAAAGTCTATGGCTAAGCTGGACATTGTCTTGTAAGTCAGTAAGTAGGTAATCAGAAAACCTCCATTGGCTTGTCTGCAAAACAATTATATAGGGGTTGCTCTCTAATGGAAAAAGGTAATGGATTTAAAGCAGAAAGGATTTTCTCAGTTGAATCAGATGCATGGAGTACAAGTTCAGAAGAAAGTGTCTGAGGCTCTTCAGTAAGCATAAATCCCATGAAAATTACTTTAATTATGCTCTGGCTGTGTATTCAATGAAGAACAGAACCTGTATTTGTGCTGCGACTTACTTCCTGCTCAAATCATTGAAGTATGACTGTAGCTACAGCAGCCCCCAGTTAAGGTTTTGAAACTGTCAGGGTTTGGTCTGAAGAAGGCGGCCAGCCCACTCTGGTGATGTGCTTCTTGTGCTCTGAACAGGATTCATTGCTGCTAACAATGTAAGAGCCTACAGCTCCCAAAACAGAGTGCATGAGTCCTTATGCTTCCCCCTGACTGAGCACCCATCTCAGCTGCAAAGGGATGCCAGAGACTGCGTAGTCAAGCTCCAGACTTGGCTGGAGAGGAGCATCTGTCAGCCCCTGCGGCTTAGCTGTGCCCTCCTCCCTTTGCTCATAGGAGGTAAGTTCAGTTTTCAAAAGAGGATAGGGTTTTTTAATACTGAGGACTTTTCGTAACTCCCGTAGGCAGACTTTGCTCCCAGCTGAGCCGCTAGTTACTGTCTCCTAGCTAAGACGTATTGTCTGCGCGCAAGGTCATGCTGGGCTAGAGTCACAGTTCAAGCCAGTTTTTCAGCCACTTGTCTTACGGTGAGAGTCTCTGCAGTACTGCCAGGCATACAGCGTGAGTGGGCAGAGGTGCCGAGACAAAAATAGTGGCACATTTTCATGCACAGTAATTGGAGTTAATTCCAGTTAAGCTAAACCGGCTGCAAGAAATGGAGAGGATGCATTTGTAGCTTCATAGCAATAAAACAGAAGAAAGAGCGACTTGTGTGTATGCTCTCCTCCTACCATTCCTCCCCTTCCTCAGTTACATACTGTTTATTTGCTTCTCCAAAATGAAAACTAATAGAAGGGAAAATGCTATCATTTTTTTGTTGCACTTTTGGTCTGCATTTATTATATGTATACAAGAAGTAAAAAGAGACACTTAGCAGTGGCTCTTGACCATCTGAAGTTAATGGAAATGAAATAAGCTGCCAAGTGTATTGCCATCTTTTTTCCCTGTTGCCCAAAACTGATTCCCTTCTAAAGCAAACATCCATGGGTACCTATGCAAACTGTTTTGCCTTTCATTGTGTCTTGAAAATGTCAGAACTCTGCTGCTTCTATGGAGCTGAGCATAGATACAGAAGACCAAAAACATTACGGTACCAGTAACCTCATTTAAATCATGGATGAGGATTGGAAATATCCTAGAAACTCATTGTGGTTGGTGCTGTGTCCTATGGATGTCCTGCCCCAGTACCAAGAATTTACCCCATTACATAGAACTGAGTGGGAAGGGTCAACATGCACATTCTCTAAAAACAGCAGGTTGTCTGCGACAGTGGGAAAAATTATGTCTGTGAACCACAAAAAATTGCTAGTGCAAGACGAGGCAATGAAGGAAAAGATTCTGAAAAAAAAACAGTGGGGCTGTTGTTTGACAAACTTAAAATCTTCACCGTTGTGGAGCATAGAACTGACCAAGAATGCCTAATCACAGAATCACGGAATCACAGAACCTTCCACAGAGGTTGGAAGGAACCTCTGAAGATCATCTGGTTCAAGACCCCTGCCAAGGCAGGATCACCCAGGGCAGGTTGCACAGGAACGTGTCCAGTCGGGTTTTGAAGGTCTCCAGAGAAGGAGGCTCCACAACCTCTCTGGGCAGCCTGTTCCAGTGCTCCATCGCCCTCACAGTAAAGAAGTTTTTCCTCATGTTGAGGTGGAACTTCCTGTGCTGCAGTTTATGCCCATTGCCCCTCATCCTATCACTGGGCACAATGCAATGCTTATTAGCCTACTCTCCTATAAATAAAAGGCTCAAATTAATCACACTCAGACAGATTGTTTGTGCTTTGGGGTGTTTATGTATGTGTCCCTTCCAACTCTTGAACTTACTAGCTGATTTCTGCCAAAGTTGAGAGAGATGCAGTTTCTAAAAATCAAATTCTTAAAATGGGGGAGGAAGACAAATAAAACCTTTGTAGGTGACCTGGCTGGGCACCAGCTCTGACTTCACAGGTTTTTGCTGACAGTGAATCCCCAGGGCAGACGAATCTTTTCCATGTCTCAGCTGTGGGAAGAACTTCAAGGAAGCATGAGCTCTTGTTGGACACCAGAGTTGATCAACCGGGAGAGGCAACTCTGTTCCCTAGTCATGTGCTAATTGTTTTGAAATGAGAATAATTTGCTCCTGGATGCTTCTACCAAAGCAGCATGTACAAAATTAATTTCACAAAACTCAGTAAAAGACCATATGGAAGGGGAAAGTGGTATTTATTTTAAACAAAATTTATTTCAGTCACTAACAAACACACTGTGTTATAGATGTCACTCCCTTGCATTCCCACACCATGTACTCGGAAGCATCAAGGCGCGTGTGATACTTTTATATGTACTTTTCTGTTAATGTTTCATTCAGGCCAAGTTTAGTATTTCTGATATAAATCTCTACAAGCCACATAATAAGTTAAATTGTACTAGCATACATTCCCGCTGTTTTAGGTTATACTAGTGCAATTTTCTTCTGCATATGTGGCTACTTTCAACTTTGGGGATTAAAAAGAGAAAGCAGGAAGTTGTAAAGCCAACCTTTATTTTACTGTAAACATACTAAACATACCTGTAAGCTGCTGGTAGTGCTTACCAACCACCCCTTGCAGCAAGGGTGGAGCAGGAAGATTGTTTTGCTTTTTGTTGTACAGAAATATGGAAATTCAGGGGAGAAATTTCAGCCCATTTTGAGCTTAATGTGAGAGTTCAGTGACTCTCTAACCTCAAGGACTAACCTATATAATTTTCCCCCCACCCCACATTTAATTCCTTTGCCTGAGACTCATAAATGATTCTTCTGTATTAGCCACAAGTCAGCTAATGGCAATCTTTTCTTGCCCTAGGTCAGCTCCAAGGCCAGCCAAACACGTTATGCTCATTTTTTTCTTTTAAAATAGGACTATTTAGTCAGACTTAGAAATCCTGGGTACAAAACCGAAACGGTGCTCTTAGGCAGTGCCTCCCTGAATACGTATTTAACGTGTCCTTCAGTAAACATAGCAGCTCCCTGCTAAATGAGCTGACCTTAGCAAGGTCTGAATCTGCAGGTTCAGCCTGGGAGAGAGCCGAGGCCTCAGGCCCGGCCCAAGCGTGCCCGCGGCCGCCGCC
>NW_010556927.1:0-9548 GCF_000687285.1 Phaethon lepturus
CAAACTTACTGAGGGTGCACTTGATCCCCTTTGCCAAATCATTGGTCAGTTTGGGTCACCTGTCCTGGCTATGTCCCCTCCCAAGCTCTTGCCCACCAGCCAGCCTACTGGCAAGGGGGGAATGGGAGCCCCCACTCAATATATGTTCAATATGCAAGCACTTCATTCCTTGCAAGGGTTGGTACCCTCTTTCAAAGCTGGATTTGGAAATATTTGACTGCCTTCTACCTAATTCTTGGACAGTTCACAATTTTGCTGCAGCAGCGAGACTCTTGCTACTTTTCTCAACAAATGACCAATGAAAATGCAATAGTAAGCCAATATAAACACTGCATTTATAATACACAACTTTAGCTATGACAAGTTAACATCATAGCAATTTTCACTACAAAACATAACAAAGGTAATTTCAGGTGCAGGGCTTTAGCTCAAGTACCCTAACAAGAGAAAAATATAAAACATGAGATGTTACATAAAATAATACATATATGTTCCACTCTTTCTGAGACAAATAACATTTTGGTTTGAGTTGACTTCTGTAGTAAAGCTAAATCAAATATTCCATTATAATTTTAAAAGACTTCAGTCACATTGTCCCTAAGGGACACAAAACAACTGATTCATGAATTGTGAGCAAGAATTTCCCAGATTAAAAAAAAAAACTTCCAAATTGATATACTTATGGTCCATCTGTAAAATGTAATGCATTCAAGGTAAAAACCGCAATTCAGATCTTCAGAATTCTTCTTCTTTGACCTATCTACACTATACCCCTTTGCCATTATAAATTACCTGCAATCACATAAGACTTTATTTCTCCATTCAAAACCGTTCTTTTTTTCTGCTAATCAATGCTATGTATAAATAGACAATACTCTTTCAAATACCTTCTCATATATGCTCTCCTAGCCCACACTCTGCTTTGGAAAAATCCAACAAATAACCAAAAAACAAAGCCACACACAGAGAAAAACATGAAACCATGTTATAGGGACAAACCTTCTGAAAAGAGGCTATTTAGGGTGTTTCTAGACATACCATATTTTTCCATATGTTTTGTGACTGCCAATGCAATTTACTTTAGGAAGGAATTCAACCTGTCTCTAAAATGCTTCATCACTAAAGGCAAGCATAATGATACTTGGCTTCCTGGATTTATTTCGAAAAGTTTTCATACTACATTTTTTTCCTATACCTGTTTTAAAGCAGGGTTAATGCTCATTCCTTGCAGCTCTAAAAAAAGTCTCATTTGTAGCCAAGAAATGTTGAACACCCCCATTAATACGTTACTAAACTCTTAAGTCTTTTCTTTGCAATTCCTAATGTAATGTCATTTGATTGAACTAGGTTATATTTCCATCATCTCTTCTTACATTCATCAGGTGGACGAGATGGGGCATGCAGCTGCACAACTGTTTTCCTGCCATGTGACCTGTTGTACTGCAAAGTTGTAAGTGGGAAGAATGGTCACAAGGACTTGGTAGCTGTGCATCTTCAACCCACTGGATTTGACAGGGAGAAACGTAGGTTTTCACCTAGTGGTCTCAGCCCCAATTTTAGCATCTATAACGATAGCCTTTACCCAATGATCTTTTAGCAAAACCAGATATAATCCCAGTAAGATTACTATGAAATCAGTACTTCTCAGAGTATGATGTGTGAGGTTTTACTAACGGTATTCTTAGAAGGCTGTAACAAAGAAAATCTGTAGGCAGAAACATACTAAATAAGCTACACAATGCAAATATTAAATCAAAGTGCTTTCTAAAGAAGAGAAAGAAGTAGGTTCATCTCTCCATAAGTGTTGTCCCAGGGAACCATGATCTCATGGCATAAAAATTCCAGAGCCATTTAAAAAAAAAAAAAAAAAAGGCAAGCTGGATTCTGTGGATTCTAGTTCTGGGAGGCACAAGAGAAAACAAAAGGGGAGAATATTTCTTATCAAAAGATAGTGAGGAGCTTGCCTAAATCTGAAAGATCCCAAAAGGACTGTGAGACAGGGCAACTACATCCCTGTAACCTCTACGAATTCACAGTTTCTAAATGTCACTTCTATAGAGATCACTTGAACATCCCAATCATTGTCCTACTCTCAAGATATCCAATAAGAGCCTTTCTTCTCTTTTGTTTGAGCTTGCTATGAAACAATTGGAAATCAAATAAAACCAGTTTATCTATCCATTATAATTGATACCAAGAAGCATTAATATCGGAGGCAGACTGGCAATGTGCAAAAATGACAAATTAAAGTCTACCAGTTGGGCTCCAAGTTTATGCCTTTTTTTGAAATGCCTGCATACTTGCTACCTCCCTACCAAAAATATCATGATGATGCAATGGAAAGTTGATACAATAACAATAAAGCATTCAAAAAATGCCTTTAGGAAATGACTTCAGTACTGATGAATGAAATCCATAAATAAATGTTAATCCCATTACACAACATGGTGAATTCCCAGCAATGCTACACTTGGTGCTGAAGAAGAAACAATCCAAGCATTATCAAGAAGTAACGCAATTCAGCATAAGTAAAGATGCTCCAGGCTAATATTTTATACTGTACTAACTTAATTCAGCACGCTACTCCAGTCTGTTACCTGCTAAGTTTATAGACAAACCAGTACTTCAACATGTCCACCAATTATGGTCTTCTTATAGTTATTGAAACCTCATCTATTCCTGAAAACACGAGAAAGGCAATGCCTTTTTCCCCTAGGAAAAAGCTACAGAGGTAAAAATACATTTATTCTGGAACATGTGCATATTCTAAAAGGGCAATTGAACACCTTCGTCTGAAACAAAGGCTCATTTGAACAAATACACTGGAATAACTTCCTCTGGTCAAAACCAATCTGAGTAAGCAACAGGTTTTAAGGCTACAGATTGATCTCAGATCAGTCAAAAAATGATCAGTTCTCCAGATTTTGTGCTATTGTGAACTTCATAACATCTATGGTTCAACAAAGTACTTCCGCAGTTCCTTCCCTGTTATGTGTGCACTGAAGCTAGTCAACTCTGCTTAGGGGTGAACTTGCCCTGCCCATTTATAGAATATGGCAGTGTATATAGTGACATATTTGTGTAAGACAAATGTTCACAAGATAAAACCTACTTGCAACTTATTTTCTCATGCTCCTTAGTAACCTACATGCAAATACAGGAAGGATAAGTTATTGCTATGTCTGCTGGTAGGGAACAAAAGCTACATACTACACTAAGTCTTGCATGATGAGGTCCATTTCTTCTTTCCCCACCACAATTTTTATGTTTATTTATGAAGTACTTATAGTGTAGTAGTGAGCAGAATCACATATCAAGAAGTGACTTGATCTTACAGTGGTAAAGGAAGCACAACCTCCCCATGGAAGCTGTTGTAAAAGCAGAAGCTAGTATTTGAGGTTGACCCGTATTGGTTCACCTCTGCGTTTCTGCTAACCAAAGAGACATTTTCATGTCAACTGCTCACCAGCATTTTAACTATCATGTTTTAACCCAGTGTGGCAGGGACAGACTTGCTCTCTAGAGCTGGCCTCATGCCTAGCTCAATGGGATACTGATCCATGACTCTGGCTCCTAGAAACTGTAATACACAAGTAATAAATAGCAATAAATAACAATGGATGATCTGAAACACCAGCTAACATCAGTGCCCGATGTCTCCTAACATTTCTACATTTTCTACCACCAGTAGAGCTGAAATTGAGCCAGTAATTGTGGGAAATTTTAGGAAAGTATGTCAAACGTAGACAAGATAATAGTGTCTGTCGCCCTTTCTTTTTTTTTTTTTTTCAAATAGCATTGTGGGGTGCCATTTTTATTGTCTATCAATGACTTCCAGATTGTTTACTCAGTTCAGAAATAAAAATTAAAAGGATTTTGAAAGCGAGCGGTTAGGAAAAGTCACGGAAAACTGGAAAAGTACCAGAGGATTTCTTTAAAATGTAAGTAGTATCAAGCTTCAAAATACAAAACTGGAGTAATCCTGACAATAAATATTCAATAAATTTATGAAAATAATCCAAAACACTATGACAATTCCCATTGTCTTGTAAAACAATAAGCAGCCACCCAAGAAGCAAGCCAAAATAGTTTGTTTTGTAGCTGTAGGACCTTTTGTGCTATCATTTAAACTGACGGACCATCCACAGCCAAGTTATTTAACAAGAGGATGAAGGAAATTACTTCAGAAATTTCAAACACTAATTTACGCTACTTACACTTGTGTGTTTACTGAAGCCCAGATGGTGTCTTATCAGAGTTTTATCATGCAGGTTTTATGCCAAGCTTTGCACTAATACTTATTCAAAGGTGTTAAAGGCTCACCTTTATCCTGTATCAGAAACAAAGCTTGAATTGTGCCACAGGCAAGGAAGCACAATTTTCATTTCAATTGTACTGAACTGCTTGTGTGTTTCATCTAAATTAACTTGTTCTTTTAGCTGACAATCACCAAGGGGTAATAGAAGTATGTAAAATTTATTTTGCCCACATCGTGTCCAGATTTCATGACTTGGAACAATGAACACAGAGTGTGGACTTTGGAACACAAAATGCCGAATGTAAAACAGGGCACTACTCACAGCCTGGCAAGGAGGGCTCTCAGAAAATAAATACAGTTGGCATTCTTTATCATTCCAAGTGATACAACATTCTTGCAGTGTCCTGAATTCTGGAAACGTGCACAAATCGATATGGAATATTTTTATTCATGATCTATAACGAGAACCTCTGACAGGTGTTCAAGTGCCATGATGGCAGCTGCGTATACTGTAGGCTGATGGCAATTTTTCCAAGAGGTTAACAAATACAGCTGGTATCCCATTTACCCGTTTTTTAAAGGGTCGATACATGTTATAAACAAGTCACTGTTTATTAGGAATTGGTAGTAATCATTATGTCATCAAGACATATAATGCTGTAGTATCAAAACATTTATTTCTTGTAATGAACTTTTAAATTTCAAATTACTTAAAACGAAGTAAGACTATTCAAACCAGTGTAATATCATGAAAAAAATCTAAGACATTCTTTTCTTTGCCTTCCAGGGTCAGTTTCTTCTTCCTTTGCACTTTCTGTAGAGTTTTACAACTTTGGAACAGCTACCTGCAACACTACCAGAGTTGAATGGCAAAACTAAACACACTTATACTGAGAAGTACAAGACAACCAGATTTCTTTAACCTATGCGTCCGTAGGATATCTCACATTTACATTTGAATAAGTTAGCCTTTTCATACTTTTGCTTATCTGGAAAAGAATGTACCTAGTAATGTTTCTTTCACCAGCCTGTAAATTAAAGTTCATAAGCTAATAGAAAATCCTAAAAATAGTTATACTATGAATGCAAATGGTATTTTGCCATCCACCTTCATTCAGCATGGGTTTGTTTCATGCTTTACCATTTTAGGAAGATAGGATAGAGACTTACATGGCATAAACATCTTTGAACTATAACATGCTTGGTGAAAAACTAATATTTGGTGATGCAGAGACTGTTAGGCTTTTTAATTAATCTTACAATATTTTGGGGTTTCTTTTGGTCATCTTTGCAATAAAGAATCAGTAGAGGACAGAGCACAGGAACTGCTTTTCCACCCCTATAGTATGGAAGGCAGCAACCATTACACCCCAAAAGGTATGGGAAAGGCTGATGAACAGGTTCAGGAATTTTTCTTCCATTTTCAAAAATTCTTACATAGGACTCACTGTGGCGTGTGAGTAAACTCAAGGGAAATCTATGACATAAAACCTGGAAAACTTAGGTGAAGTTCATATATCTGAAATCGCACAGTATATCTCACTTCCGATGTGATGCCAACATGATCCTTGGGATGAAACGTTTACAAGGAAGAAGGGGGGGAGGGTGGATAGAACAAAAAAAAACCCCACACACAAAATGAGCAGAAGGACATGGAATGCATACTGTGAAAGAACTGAGTGGCTGGTGGGACAGAGGTTACTACTGCAACCAGAAGTAAGTCCCCATCAGACTTCCAATGTGATTTCTGTGTGGTTTGACTCGTATATCTGTTCTACTCTGAGAAGAAACCAGACCACATCAAAAAAGAATTTTTATAAAAAAGGTAATAAACTTTATGCTTTCTGTAAAGCATGACAGAGATGCTACATTTCCAGCAGGAAGGCAGCCTATCAACAAATCTGCCAAATAAACCAAATTTATCCAGGAAGTAGATACCTTTTCACCGGAAGGCAACAAAATAATGTCGTAGAAAATAGGAGTACTTAGTTGCCAAAAGATAAATATGTGCCTAAGTATTTTATTGCATTGGGGCCACAAACAGGACAAGATGACCTTGCAAATTGTATTACATAACAAGCTTAAGTGACACAGAACAAATACACAAATTAAACCCCACCTTCTCAGAGATAGAGAATGTTAAAAAAACCCCACCTCTGGAACTATGTTGCAGCTGGAGATAAGAAGGCCTCTGACAGAGACTGGGGTAATTTATAGACATTACATTAATTCTTTGACTAATTGCTCAAAAAAACTAGGGGTTTTCTGAGAATAGACAGAAATAAATATACATCTCGCAGGAGTGGAAGGAAAAGACGTGGAAAAATTACAATCAGCCAGAATGACAGCTTCGGGCATCTCAGCTTGTGACCGACAAGACTCCAGAGTGTACGAGCAGTCCCTGATCTCAAACCTCCATAAGCAGACATCAAGGGAGACAAGGAATGTATACAACAAAAACTTGTGGGAATACTGATGATGCAAATTAAAGTAAGTGCAATCCCCACATTATTTATTTAGATGAGAGAAATACATTTTTTCAAAAAATTAAATCTAAGAGGTCTCAGCAGCAGGCAAGCTAACAGAAACACCTGGTGTACTCATGGGCACAATATAGGAATCCAGTATGTCTTGTAGGTGAGATAATTACTAGAAAACAAGAAGGGAAGAATGACTGGATTTAGGACACAGCTATATCTGATTTACATGGGACCATGTCAAAGCCTATTAAAGTTCTATAGTTGGCATAGGAAATTACTAATAAAAATGTCTTTATTAAAAATAAAAAATAAAAGATATAGGTAGCAATGAGACTGTAACATACAGGAAAATATAAAAACCCAAACACAAACAAACAAAAAACCCTAAAACCCAAACAAAACACAAAGCAATCCAAACATCTTAGCATATGTTTTCTGTCCAGAAGCTAATTGTGTGCGATGGAAGAATCCCTCTGCAGTACTAGTCCTTACCCCCACCTCAACCCGAGCTCCCCGAACCACACTTCTTTCAGATTCTCTGGCTTGCGCTATGGAAAAAAACAGCTCCCATGCTAGACGACGCCAACGGTTCATATACCCTGATATCCTCCGTTCAACAGTGGGTAGTCCTGGCTGATTCAGTTAAAGGTGCAGCAAAATCTACTCTGTAGGTGGCTGTAGGATGAGCTGTCCCAACCTGGAAAAAGTTTCCTCCTGACCTCAGACAGTAAATGCTGGTTTATCCTCTAAACATAAGAAGTGACATAGCAATAGTCATCACTTTCAATGCTTTTTTCTTACTTTTTATTGTAACTTTGTATAGTCTTGTAAGGCACAGAAATATCTGACGGGGTTTGGATCCTCATCTTTTAAATGTACAAAACTTGAAAAAAGTGGGGTTTGTTATTTGGTTTGCTTTTTTTGTTTGTTGGGGTGTTTTTTTCTTTTTTGTTTTTTTTGTTTTTCCTGACTGACTGATTCTTTTGCGTTCCAAGTCAGAGTTCCCAGAAATTCCCCCAAATCGCTTTGCACATAATTTTCACTGTGATAGAGAGACATCCCAGCTGCATTCAAATGACCAAGCTGGGGTACCAGGAGCAGTTCACCTGTTTCAAAGGTCTCAGCATAGGCTGTCCTACTCTGTAAGAAGCCCACATCCAGCTGCCTTCCCTGGCTGTTTCTGACTGAGGAACACAGAAGTGAAAAATCACTGGTGTCAATAAGCTGCCAGTTTATCGTGGCTAAAGTGTTGCAGTGCTTCTCTTAAGCTAATTCAGGTACTTCAACATTTACATTACAGCATAGACAGATTCGTAACATCTGGAAATTCTGTCATATGAACTGCTATTTAACTCCTTTGTATGCAATATAAATAAAAACTGGAAAAAGCTGCATATAAATAAAAGCTGGGAAAGCAGTACGATATTTCTAAGGCAACTTGGGTTCTCCTGATTGTAGCTTTTTTTATGGGATGAAGATCGATGGCTTTACTTGTTATTGGGGGTTTTTTTTCTTTGTTAGGTGACCTAATAATTTGCAGATTCAAAACTAACAATTTGTTATCCAGATCATGACTACTTGGTTCCTTCTCTGTTCCTCTGAGGGGAGGAAGCACATTTTTAAAGGCCTTTTGAAAGTCCTAATGGGAGTTTGTTAACAAGTAGGTTTGGTTGTCCCCCTTACTTCCCCATTATCCACTTATTTATCTCTTGTCTTCAATATGTAGCACAGTAGGTATCCTAAGGAGAAAAATACTTCAGAATGTCGTTCTGCTAATCCCTTCCCTTGGATGAATCTCATTAAGATCAATGCATGTCCTTCCCCAACCCTTAAACAAGATCATTAGCAAAGACTCTTTGGCCCCAAAACTCTACAGTGTAGAAGTCAGCATTGTACACAATTATGTGCACAGGTCTGCCATCATTGCCATAAAGTCGGAAACCTTTGATAAATTTAGTACAAATATTGAAATATGTAAGATTTCCTTCACCACAACACACACCACCTAATTGTAAATCCATATACTTATCACTGCTAGCCTGTCTCTATACTAGAGGGGGTGATTTAATACATACTTAAAAATTCTATGGCTCCTTAGCACTCCGTGCAACCACCCACACAAAATATTACTCCCATGCCGCAGTTCAGGAAACAGCAGCAGATTTCCATCGACAAACATCAAAATCCCCAGGCCAAGGTGCTGGCGGCAGGGAACAGGTGAACCACCTTCCCAAAGGCCTCCTCAAAACCAAACTGCACCCGCAGGTTTATTTTTCCAACCGATAACGTTTGTTTAGCTTCTCCTCATGGTAACTGCCACAATTACTAAAAAGCTCCAGACCGTTTACAGCACACAAATACCTGTAAAAATCGACGTTTCACCATGTCAGCTTTGACACAAATCAATTACACTTCATGCGAGCAGGCTAGAGAAGTACCAAGGCAGCTGAGCTCCTCCATCTTGCTGCGGTGCGCACAGCAGTTCAGCGCCCGCCAATTTTGGAAACTGCTCTGAAAACAACGAAGCGACGCCAGAGAAATTGCCAGGCCACGGCAGGCCTGCAAGAGAGACGGCAACGCTGCTGCCCAGCAGCCGGGCAGCGTTTCTCTCCGTACTCTCAAAAGCCAGTAAGAGAACGTTCCTGCAAGGCAACAGCCTGCGGTAGAAAGACTAACTAAAAATAAAATATTACAAAAAATGATAGAGATCGGAAAAACTGCTGTTAGCTTAGACACTGCAGGGAAAACCACGTCTATCAGAAACTGCTCTTTTTTTCGCACAGTTCTTGATGAGTGTGCAAGGCACAGAC
>NW_010556928.1:0-30145 GCF_000687285.1 Phaethon lepturus
GGGGAGAGTGGCCCTGACTCGGCTCCGCGCTCGTGTGTCTCCTCAGCCTGAGGGTCGGCGTGAGAAACGCCTATATGACGCCAGTGACTCTTTTGACTTTTGAAGAGCTTTCCTGTACGCGTCCCTTTCCTCGCCGGTTTTCCGTGTGTATTATTTCTACATTAGCAGCTTCCCACTTGATGGTTGCTCCCATTGCACGTGTTTCTTTGTTTCCTGGGCACAGAAACACATAACCCTTGTCTTATAGTTAAGATGGGAGCAGAATTTATAGCAGGGCCTGTTGTGATAGGACAACGGGCAGTGGTTTTAAACTACAAGAGGACAGAATTAGACTAGATCTAAGAAAGAAATTTTTCACAATGAGGGTGGGGAACGACTGGCACAAGTTGCCCAGAGAGGTGGTAGATGCCCCATGCCTGGAAACATTCAGGGTCAGGTTGAATGGGGCTCTGAGCACCCTGATCTCGTTGAAGATGTCCCTGCTCATTGTAGGGGGTTGGACTAGATGACCTTTGGAGGTCCCTTCCAACCCAAAGATTCTGTGATAAGGAAAAGAGACTTGAGCATAGCAAAAATGGACAAATTTTTTGTGTGTTTTTAATCACTAGGAACATGCTTCAGGAAGGTGCACATGGAAAATGGACAGTGTCTAGCAGTGATGAAAGTACTGAGGAAAATTCTGACGGTGAAAAACCGTCTACATCTTCACTATCGGATGCTGCACGTGGCAGAACAAGTGGGCCACAATATCCATGCTCTGAAGCTAGGAAAGTTGCTCAGAAGAGAAAAGCTTCTCCCCTGAAGCTCAGTGATAAAAAGGTTTCTACAGTAATACCTCCATCTGAAAAACAGAGAACTAGCCAAGCAGGCTTAGGCTGGTGTCTTTCTAGTAGCGATGAAGAGCCTGAAGATCAGGAGAAGCATTCCCACAAAGAAACACTGAAAGAAGAAAAATGTGATGCATCTGAAGAACATCCTCTGGGTCTTTGCGAAGATGATGAACTCTCTCAGAATCAGAAAGAGGAGGAGTATAATGAAACACCCATTGAAGCCCAAGATACCTGGGATTTATTGAATGGAGGAAACCCGTTCAGGTTTTTTCTCACTAAAGTCAGAGGAATTGAACAGAGCTATAATTCTGGAGCCCTGCACATAAAAGGTGAACAAGTGGCTTCTACAGAAGTGGGCTTTTGGGAGATTTGTTTGCAAGGGAATGCTTATTTTTAGTTTCTGGGTATTTTTAAATGCAGATATTCCTTGGTGTAACTGAAGCTTCATATTCTAAAAGTGTAAGTTGTGGAAATTGGTTGTGTTACCTTTGCCTTTTGCTTTTAGAAGCGTAGTGTATAAAGCATTAATTTGCTGATACTGCTTCTGTTGTAACTTCTGCGTTAGACTGCACAAATCTAATGTGCATTTAGCCAAGGCAAATCGTATGGCACTTCTTATTGCTGCTTTTTGTGTGAGTTAATCTGGGGAAAACCACTTGCCTTCATGGTTCTTAAAGGGATACTTTTCTTGGGTGCCCAACCATGCTCCCTGAGTAGTGGTTTGCACTTGTCTTCATGCTGCTGAGTGGTTTGGACCTAGTAATTCACTATTGATGCAGCAGAAGATAGTACTTCTGAAGTTCTGTGGCCAGGATTCATGGGCCCATTTCAATTCAATAAGAAGTGAGTGTAAGTCAAGATGGAGTGAAGTCTGTGGTGTACAGTACTGATACCTCAGGAATTCTGTGTAGTTGTAGTTTGATGGAAGGGGAACAGCTCTGTGCACCTGTAAACATCCCCTCATTCAGAAATGGAATCTCATACATCACAAGACAGAATCAGAAACAAGCATTAATAAGAGATTGATGCACAGAAATACAGGAAAATTAATAAGAAAAATTTTGTAGCTCTTTGAAGGAGAACAAATGACTGAAAACCTATACAATTAGGTTGAAACTTTCCCTCAGCCTCTTGTGCTCCCAATGAGCATTATTGATGGCAGCCTGGGGTCAGAGACCTCACTTGCTTTACTACTGTATGTCTTTATCTGCTTTGTGAATTCATTGTGGATTTTGGCCTGTCCTCTCTTAAGACTAGTGATACTGCTAGGTGATTAGTTGAGCTGGTGGAGGGGCTGAGTTGTTTTTGTTTACAGAAATCTGGTTTTGCAGGTTTAACAGAGAGAGGGCATGAAATATTTTGTTTATCCTAGAAGGGATTGTAAGATAAGTTTTCAAGTTGTAGCTGTGCTTCAGTTATTGAGGTTATAAATACTCAGTTGGATTAGTTTCTGTGTTACCATGAATGAACTGAGGATACATATACCCTACAATTAGTCTGCAACAGATAAATCTTCAAGCATTAACTATGCCCTTATTGCCTCTACCCTGCTGCAGTTCTCCTGAGCCTTCTCTATAGGGGCGAGGGGAGTTTGATGTCCCTCTCTTAGTACGATCTTGGTCTTTCTCCTAATGAGTTTTTAAAATCTGTTTTCTACTTGGAGAGGATTAATGTGTTTCTTGTGAACCCTTTATGGCCTTATGTTTATAAGGGAATCAGTGACTTGAATATTCAAAACAGAAAACTTAATTGTGAATGTCTCTGTTACACCAAGGCTGTGAACAATCTGGCATTTGTGCTGGGGTAGTTATCAAACTGTTCAAGATGTGAAATCTGTACTTGAACTGTTTTTTAACTCAATTATGCTTTAATGTGTTTAACAGATATTTTGTCTCCTCTTTTTGGGACTCTCATATCTTCTGCCCAGGTGAGTTTTCTGTTTGCCAAATTGATTTCACTTGCTTATTTCACTTTATTAACCGTAAACTTTATAATACCTATTTGTGCCATGTAGCTGATATTAGCAGGGAACTCTGTTAAAATACAGAGGGAACTTGAAATGTTTTCAACTGTACAACAATTTATTGAAATATAAAACTCATCCTATGTTCTGCTTAGAATTCAGGCAATTGTCAGTGCTTTCTCTCACCTGTTTTGGTGGAATGTGCAACTGAAAAATGCATATTTATGTGCATGTAAATGATTTCCATGAAAGAAAAATGACTTGCAATCTAGGAATGAAATTTTTGTTTTTGCATAGAAGTGTTTGCTATAATTTATGATATTAGCACAGGGCAAAGAGATGTTTCTTGATCCAAAGCTTCTTTTACCTTATGTGTGTGTGATTCTTTTTTCTGCATGTTAACTTTTATGAACACTTAATACATGCTTTTGAATAACTTAAATTCATTCCTGAATTGTTAAGAGAAATGAAAGAAAGCATGTAAAATTAAAAAATACACCTGTTTTTAAAACCTGCTGTGTATGCTGTAAATGGTATTGAGTGATGACTTTACATAGAAGGCTTTTTTGCTGTAGTTCATTGTTCTGACAAACTCTGCTTTTTCTTTTTAATGAGTCTGTTTTCTTTTTCTTCTGTACAAGTTTAACTACTGTATAGATGTGGCATGGCTTGTAAGACAGTATCCACAGGAATTCAGGTATGTTGATTTTACAAAGATGAAATGATACAGTTTCCAAACGATTCTGTTCATGCAAGTTGCTGTTATAACTGAATGACAAACACTTGTTTGCAGTTGCAGATCATTGTTACTAATTGTGTCTGTGTAAACTGTTGGCTTTCCTTGTACACTTATTCAACAGTTGTAGTTCTCTATTAATTTATTGCCTCTTAAATAGTCAGTTCAGTATGGCTGGTTTCTGATTTTTATTAATTAACACTTAAAAGATCCCATTGTGGGCCACAATGCAGTAGATGACCTCTAAAGATGGAACAAGAAGCTTTTTGCCATCTAGTTCACTGAGTCAAGAGTAAGGTAATGCAAGAGAAAGGAGGGAATGCAGGAAGGGCACAAGAAAACTATCCAAAAATGATCAGGATGATATGTCCTGGATATGAGATGGTTGGAGTTGCTGGATATTGTCATAAAAGCAGTTCCTATGTTTGCTTGAAATGCACTTCTGATGATTGCAACTGACTGCAGATGTAGTGAGCGTATGACGTACAGTTTTCTCTCCTCTTGGGGAATGCAAAAAATTGCATTTTACTGGTAGTGGAGTAGAACAGAGTCTTAGGAAGTGAATGTGAAATTACTGCCAGAGTAGACCTAGCCCTCTCCCTTTCCCTCACACTCTTCCCATCTTCTCCATAAAGTAACAATGACTAATTTTTCTTAGATCCACACTGTATATCAATACTTTCAGGGAGCTTTTATCTGTCTGTTTCTAGCTGTACAGACAAGATCTTGTATTACTAGTTATTATTTTGATGTCTGCTTTACTCCATGCTTCCCGTGCTTCCTGTTTTCCTTTTTTGTTTTTTCCTCCTTTAAAGTTTTCTAGTGTCTTTCACTTAGAGTTTCTATTGTAATTACTGCTTTTTTGAGTTAGATAATAAGACATTCAGATTTTAGTGCCATCTTCCTGCTGGGCTATCAGATTTAGGGGCCAGAATTCATAGCTACATGAAGGAGTGGTTTAGACTGATTACTAACTCACTTGATGTTTTAACAGTAATCTCCTTTTATTTAAGGAAGAAGCCATTGTTGATAGTTCATGGTGAAAAAAGAGAATCCAAAGCTGAACTGATTGCACAAGCACGCCCTTATGAGAACATTAGCTTTTGTCAGGTAATTAACATTTGTATCATCCTTTGGTTGAAATTAAGTCATCTGTTGCACTAAAATATCTTGTTATGGCTGGAGAGACACATCTTATGGGAAATAAAAAAATTATTGTTTTGCTTTAAGGAATATAGTTACCAGGACTACAGGAACATGGTAACTATGTTCCTGGTCTTCTGTGATTATGGTAGGCTGTCATCCACAGAAGGTTTGCACAGAATGGCTGCCTACAAAAATGTCATGGGGCTCATGGAAGAAGAGCTGCACATCTTCTCCACGAAGATGTTGCACTAAAATTCTTGTAATGGCTGAAAAGGAAGCACTTTTTGTGTGAAGTGCAGAATTTAGTCCTAGTGTTACTGCAATCTTAAGTCTCATCTAAGAATTACTATTCATCCAAATGTTTTACACAAGAAAATGCGTTACAAATAGTCTCCATAATACTGTTTAAATTGCTATGAGCACACTTCCTGGCATACGCCACTTTCTCTCTGATGTTATGCTCACTCTTTTGCTGTCCCTGAGTCACAAAGTTATTGGCTTCAGCCTGGGAGAAGGATGTGGTTATGGTAACTTGCCGGTGTTTCAGGCTTTTGCTGGGTGTGGAGCATGTTACTGATCATGGGGGTATCTTACCCTTGTTAGGAAGAGGGTGATCTTGGAATTTTGTCCTTCTCAGGCAGTCTGATAACCCTGAGCTTCCTAGAGATTGCTGTATTGATGCCAAACATAGTGAGTTCTCAAGCGCAGGATTTCTGGGCTGCTGTGTGCTATACACTTACTAATCAGGTGTTCGTTACTCCACAACTTAGTGCAACAATTTTAGATTAAGTTTTCAAATATGCTGACAATAAATTCATGTTTTTGCATATAATGTTTCCTTTTCACACATAACAAGAATTTTAATGTAGTATGTCCTATATGATAAACTTATTAGTGCAGTTGATAGTAAGTAGCAGGGGAAAATGGAATTTTTGATGATTTTCCTATTTGGGTATACTGCTTCAGATTCTTCTGGTAGTTTAAATGCATTCCATTATGTTAATACCCCAAAATGAAATGTAAGTATTTTAATCTTCTCCTCCATGCCCATATTAACTAGGCACAATATTGGAGCCATCACCAGCTGAAAGTATTTTCTTAACATTTATAACTCATGTTTCATTCTCTCCCTAGAAATTGTGCTCTAAATACTCTTTAAAAAAAAGCAAAGCACTGATAAAGAAGTATTTCTGTCTGGCTTCTGTCCTTTTCGTTGCAATGTTAGCTGCTAAGCTGGAAGCTGGTTGCAACAGTTATTGTATGCTTTGGAATCACAGAATGATTGAGGTTGGAAGGGACCTCTGGAGGTCATCTGGTCCAGCTCTCCTGCTCAAGCAGGGTCACGTAGAGTCTGTTGTCGAGGGCAATATCCAGATAGGTTTTAAATATTTCCCAGGAGGGAGATTCCATCGCCTCCCCGGGCAACCTGTGCCAGTGCTCAGTCACCCTCACAGTAAAGAGTGTTTCCTGATGTTCAGAGGGAACCACCTGTCTTTCAGTTTGTGTCCATTGCCTCTGGTCCTGTCACTGGGCACTGCTGAAAAGAGCCTGGCTCCCTCTGCTTTGCACCCTCCCTTCAGACATTTGCACACAGTGATCAGATCCCCTCTGAGCCTTCTCTTCTCCAGGCTGAATAGTTGCATAGTTGCAGTTCTCTCAGCCTTTCCTCGTAGGAGACATGCTTGAGTCCCTTAATCATCTTAGTGGCCCTTTGTTGGACTCTGTCTCTCCAGTATGTCTATATTGCTCCTGTATGGGGGAGCCCAGAAATGGACCCAGTACTGCAGGTGTGGCCTCACCAATGCTGAATAGAGGGGAAGGATCACTTCCCTCAACCCACTGGCAACACTCCTGCTCATGCAGCCGAGGACACTGTTAAGTCATATTTGCTGCAAGGGCATATTGCTGGCTCCTGTTCAATTTTGTGTCCAGCAGGACCCTCAGGTCCTTTTCAGCAAGACTGACCATTTTTGAAAATATTGCTGGTAAGAGACCAGAAATTCTGCTGGAGCAGTTCCAGCAAAAAGTTGCATTGCCATTTAACATCTAACTTCTAGAAATCAGAGTGCACTTAATGGTGTTGAGGGGAAAAATACTGCAATTTGTGATTTGTCCACTAGAGAGCAGTGAAATGAAACAAAATGAAGAAGCATCGCTCCTCCTTTAACATTCTTGCATATAGGAATGTACAACAGGATTTTTTAATGATCAACTTTTTAATTTTATAGGCTAAACTGGATATTGCATTTGGAACTCACCATACGTAAGTAATGGCTATGAAGCAGAAAGCTCCACTTCTAAAGACCACAGAGTTGGTACATTCAGTTACCATAATTGGACTAATTATGGTATACACTATACTAGTGTCTGGTGTCTTCAAGTATTTATGGGCTAGGAAGATAGATTATTACTCTTTGTGAAAATATAATTCTGAAGGGCTAATGTATATTGATGAAATTTAAAAGTAGTATCTTTCATGGTCTCTGTGTACCTTTCATTTATCCGCAAGTTATTTTAATGCCATAACACTGGGTTTCATAGAAATTACTGAGACTTAAAGAAAAATTTCCTTAATTATTTTGTGTTTATAGATGACAGGTTTGTTCTAGTTTAAGGAAAGAAATCAGCTATTAGGCAGGTATGAGATGTGCATGTTAGGCAATTGAAGGCAGTGAACTGCAGATCCTGGCTCTTAACTCACACCTTAATACCAAAACTGTAATGCAGACTTTATGTGCTGTTGGCAGGCCAGACACAACACTGATTTACTGCTCAGTTTTTGCAGTTAACATGGGTGATCTGGAAATAATTAGTGGATTTTGGGATCTTTTCAATGAAAAAACTTTAATTTGATATTATAGAAGTGTCATGAAGGGAATTCTATAGATTGCAAGCTACAGATAAGAACAGATTTAATTTTATGTCTTATAGTAAAGATCTTTTGTTTCAGGGCACTGCAGTATTTTTTTTATACATTAATACTTTTGCAGAACTCTTTTTATAAAACATGACATTATGTTAAACATTGATCTGAAATGCCCACTTAAGGTGCATCTGTGTTTCTGGTAGAAAGCATATTGACCTCCTCTGTTACTAGTTTTAAAACTCCTTTGTGCTGTAGTTGAGTTTAGATTTGTGGTAGATAAACAGCCTTTTTGCCTTGCCAATTGTTAGTTACCTACGTATCTCTTCTCTTAAACTGACAACTTCTATTTTAAAAGAACTAGGTTTTAATAAATTCATCTCTAAGCAAAGGCCTTCTAGTGTTCCCTAGTTCTTTTTTAAAATTATCTCTGAAGGAATAAGTTTACCTGAAGAACATAGCAAAAATGAATACTTGCAGAACACTTTCTATTTTTGCTTTGGGAAATCAGTTGCATGAGATGTTAAGCTGTACTCTGGAATATATTGTAAGATGCCACTGACAAAAATGTGTGGGGATAGTCTGACTGCCATACGAGTTTGGTATGCACGTGGATTGAAGTCTTAAGTATTTGCACTATGCAGAACAAGTCTTATGAAAGTAATTATCTTGCAGCATTTTAATGAATTTTTGATTTACTCTGTGTACTTGAAACAGATGAAATGTTATATATCTTTTTTTAAAGGAAAATGATGTTGTTGTTATACGAAGAAGGTCTTCGAGTTGTGATACATACATCCAATCTTATTGCTGAAGATTGGCACCAGAAAACTCAGGGGTAAGCAACAATTGCTAGCAGGTGTATGTTTACTTTAATACTTTGTGTAGGTATCTGCTGCTGCTGGAGACTCAATACTAGGTCAGATGATCCAGTACTAAAAGTCTTACACTCCTAAGATAGAGCTATCCTGAAAAGAAGAAAAAAAATCAAACGGAGAATGGTGGTAGCTGTCTAAGCCTGAACTCTGCTTGCTTTCTACTGTAAATAAAATTATGTCCTGAGCTGGCTGTTACCTTAAATTCAGTATGATTGATTTAAGATCATTTATCATGCCATGCTGTCTTTTTATAAGAAAAACTACCTATCTGTAAAGTACTCTTTATACCAATCTGAAGCAGCTATTTAAAAATTATCTTAATACTGCAAGAATAATGTGAATGTGCAGATGTTCGGCTTCTGCTGTGGCTGTATCTAGAATGTAGCCTGATAAATGCTGGGCACCATTGGTTCCAGTAAATGACCTGGTATCCACCCAATATCCTTTCCTTGGGAGGAATTTTCTTCCTGGTTTTTTTTGGTAGATGTTTTTAAACTTAACAGCCATCTTGAGACATATTTTTGTTTAAAGCACAAAAAAACAGGATGAAGTGACATGACATAAGGCCCCTCGACCTCTTGTTTTCTTGGCTATTTTTGTGGTAGCATTTTTTAGGTAGATCTCCACAGTAACTCACGGTATAAGATTTCTTCATCAAACTAATTGAAAATGGCTTTTTAGAAGTTACTGTCACCTTGACATCCATTTTGCTGCCATTAAAGATGGCAAGGTTTTGAGGCTTTTCACTTCTGTGAGGCAAACTCTCATAAGGATTTTTGAGTGGCAAAAATATAACCACTGACTTTTTTGCCTTTAAATCTTTTACTTAGGGGTGGCTTTAGTATCATTTGGCAGTTAGCTTTTTAGAAAGCTAAGGTGGCATGAAAATTGTTTGGGATGCTTAACAAGTTGCCCTACTAGTCAAACGTGAGAAACGTTTTTCGTTTTAGCTTTGCACAATGCTATAATATGCAGTATCACCAATATGATGGTTCACTGGCTTCTCTGTTTTATAGGCTTTTAAATTGCAAAAGATAGTATCAACATGTTGTAAAGTTGATAATGCAGAATCTTTGGTTTCCATGGCTACAATAATGTGTGACTGGAAGGAAATTTAGATGTTTTTCCCTGCATAGTGCCCACCCTATTTTATTCTGATGGAAGTCCTGGAGAGGCAAGTTGTCATTGTGGGCTAATCTTCAGACTATAGAGAACTTTCAGGCACCCTAATTGGGTTTTTTCTATATCATTACACAAACCAATAGCTTAGCAGAATGTGTTGCCGTGTTCTGTTCATACAGAAAATCTTGATGTAAGGACTACTCGTTGGTAGGTCTGAGCCTGGTCTGTTAAACAGTGATGAAAGCTGTAAATGTATGCATGGATAAATGTTGAAAGCATTAGCTTTGTGGTACTGAGTGTAAGACTTGACGATTCTGTAATTGTAAAGTAAAGGCAAGTCGCTTTATAGTTAGTATCACAATAAATCTGTCTAATATTCATTTAGGACCTTCAAATGTGCTCTGATCACTTACTAAAACCATGTGTTAATATTTGGTGTCCTTGTTTTTGTGGCTTCTTTTTTTTAGAATGTGGCTAAGCCCTTTATATCCAAAGCTACCTCAGGGAACAACTGGTTCTGCTGGTGAATCTGAAACTAATTTTAAATCAGACCTAATAAGTTACTTGATGGCTTATAATTCTCCTACACTCAAGGAATGGATAGATCTGATTCAAGAGCATGATTTATCAGAGACAAGGTATGTTATCTTGTTTTTATAGTAACTTGCGTGGGTGTTTTCCCCAAAAAATTAAACCACTCTGTTAAGATCAATTAGATCATGGGTTTATTTTGTAAGCTTACCTGTTTCAGACTTAAGTGTTCAAACATGAGTCTAACTTGAGGCAGTTTTCAAAATCTATCTTATGCAGATTATGTTGAATTGAGCAATTTCTAGCTTTATAAGCATATATTCTAAAGAAATGAGAAAAAGGTGCATTATCAGTAACTTGACAGAAGGTGACTGTAAGTAATAGGGTCTCAGAGTTTCATTTAAGTCAGTCTGGCTTGAATATTTGCTCCAATAAAGTTACTGGTGCAAAAAAGTTAGTTGTATTTGGTTTGTCATGTAAGAGGGATCATATAAACAAAGGTTATTGTAATGGGGATTTTATTAAGAATAGGTTTCAGTACTTTTAAGGAAAAGTTCGATCTGTATACATATATATAGAATTTTGCCCATTACAGGCATGGGTCATGTCTGGTAGGGCAATGTTATGTTAAACAATAATATACTTTGTCTTGAAACAGTCTTCTCTAATATCTTATTGCTGATACTACTTAAAATAATTCAGGATGCTTAATTCTAATAGGCACTGTGTTTCCACTGATACATGGTATTTACTTCAGAAAGTTTAAATCTCCCTGGCTGCTTAATAGCAGTTTTATAAGCTGGCAAAAACTTGTTGGAAAGAAAAGCTGAAAGAAGTCATAAGCTGTGGTGGAAATAGATTGAAACCTTGTCTAGTTTAATGCATAAAACAAAAAACGTGCTTTTTTCTTTACATGGAGTCTTACAAGATTGGGGGAAGGGGAGTGGAAAACATATGTACCTTATAGTCAGGTTGGCTGAGCCCTAGCTGATGTGAGTTTGTGCATGGGTTAGGGGAGAGAGAGTCAGTCACTTGTTAGGATAAGGATCAGTTCCTTGCTGAATAAAATATGTTGGGGGACATTCATTCATGGATAAAGCTAGGTATGAGATGCAGTAAGAACCAGCTTCTTAAACCGTCTTTGTTGTGACTATGGACAGGTCTCTTCTCTGTTCTCAGGGCAAAGTCAAACAGGTTACTAAACCATTATTAGGAAGACATTTGAAAAAGCTGTACTTTGTATCTTAACTATTAGGTGCCAAAATGAAATCTTGTACCTGAATCTGCTGATTTGGATGTAGCAGTAGATGGGCTTTGCTCAAAATTAGACACTCAATTCTGTGCCAGACGAGCTATTTGCATGGATTACTAACATCATCTATGTTCTGTACTTCTGCACACAGAAATAGATGCAGTTCCTGTCTATGCTAGAGAACAGCCTGGTGGTGCATGACAGCCATATAGGATGCTAATAATAAATTATACAGCTGAAAGTCCACTTTTCTTTATATTGTAAACCTTAAGTGTGAAAGAATAAATATTTATGGTTGCACTTCTGTGTTCAGTTTTGCTGATAGGTTTTACTGAAATATCTTAATACTTTATAATCCAAAACACTCCAGAGCTGCAAATAACTTGTGTTGTTTCTTTCTTTCTATAGAGTATATCTGCTTGGTTCTACCCCTGGACGATATCAAGGTAGTGATAAAGAAAAGTGGGGTCATCTTAGGCTCAGAAAGGTACTAAAACTGTACCATTTTTTTTAAATATCCTTTGAAGTGTAGATATAATTTTGGAGAGCATTCTTTAGTTCATTTCATTTTTTCCAGTTATGATCAGCAATTTTTTAATACATTGTTACAGTTTAAGTTAGCAATAACGTAAGCTTGCAATTTATGACAGTGTAGACTTTGCACATAATATTCCTGGGCATTATTACCATGGTCAGCTTGTGGCCCAAATTGTCATGTGCTTATGGATACCTGAGGAGTCACGGTCACTCAAGTTACTTCCTATCTGCTGTTGGTGTTTCTAACAAGTATGACTTCTCAAAGGCACTTGCTGAGGAAAGATGTGTTGATACAGACTTGCCTGCACATAGGGAACAGGCTTATTTTGTTTACTTAAATGTTAAGGGTTATTACTGTTTCTTTGTCCCCAGTGACCTGGTGAAAAAACATCAAATTAAAAACCAGTTTGCACAGAGATGATGTCATCAATTTAGTTAGGTTTTTAATTTTGTTCTACTAAATTTCTAAGATCTTTATTTCTTTTATTATTTTTTTAATGAACTGAATAATTAGGAACACGAATTTTTTTTTTACCTTCTCCCACATTATTTAGATAAGTCATAATGGTAAATCTTCATACAAGATTGCATATCTCAAGTTTGTAGGGCCCCTTCTTTTTTGGTATTTAGTTAGAATCAGGTGAGGTATTTTGTAATCTGTTGAATGCCTCTCATAATTGGGAGGATTTGCAATATGCATCTCCTGATGAAGTGGCATTATTTCAAATTCCATTGTGAATTTTACATGGAATTCTAATGCTGTCTGTGGCAAACTTCAGTGACATACAAAATGTCTATTTATCACATTGCTCTTCAGCACAAGGTTACTCTTTTAGACCTCCCTTTACGTGTAAAGAGCTTGCCCTTTCTGGTGTATGTTGTCTGCATTTTGTTTTCATTCAGTGTCTAGGCAAAAAAAACATAAAACAGAAAAAGCCTGTAAAGGATAAAGACAGTCCTGTGGCAAAAGTTTCTGTGATTAAAAAGACTTGTTGACAATGCAGATAGACCTGGCAACACTGCACTGTTGACTGAAGCAATTTAGTTGTGTCCTCTCTGGAAGGGGAAAAAGTTAGCCACTACGTACAATTTAATATATGCCTATATTCATCTGTTTTTAATGTGACTTTAAATTCCTTTCACAACTAAAGAACTCCTCTAAAAGGATTATTTCAATTTTCTCTTCAATTGTTCTTTTTTCCTCCTCTTATTCTGGGCTTCTATTGTAGCTGGGGCTTGAGGATATGAAAATAATATTATGGCCAACAACCACTAAATATAAAAAGATTTAGTGGCTTAATTTATTGTGACTTCTGAAGCTAATGTTTCATGTTTTTAGGAAGAGCTGCTAGCATTCTTTTTACCCATTATTTAATGGTTGCCTTCAGTGCTTTTGGATAAAATTTGTGCTGTTTGATCTTCTCTTGAAGGAACAGTGGGTTTATTTGGAGAGCCTGATGACTTCTATTGCAAAGTTAAAAAGATAGTATGAATGTTAATCTCTTGTCAGAAGTGAGTTACAGAGTATTTATTTTATCAGAAGTGATATAAAACCCTTAATTAAGGTTTTCTTTGCCTGTTGAAGTCTAACAAATTAAAACATTAATTTCCCTCACTAGCTTCTGAAAGAGCATGCTTCGTCAATACCAGCACAGGAATCCTGGCCTGTTGTTGGACAGTTCTCAAGCATTGGTTCAATGGGAGCTGATGGGTCCAAATGGCTGTGCTCAGAATTCCAGGAGAGCCTGGTGGCTGCAGGCAGCAGTGTGACAACTCTCCTTAAATGCGATGTTCCAATTCATTTGGTATGTCTTTTAGATGCTAGTGACCTTTATTTAACATTTATTCATTTGTTGTTTAAATCTTAGTCATTGTTTTGCTTTTAACATTTGGGAGACATTAATGTAGCTTTCATCCTGAAATCAGAAGGATGACATTTAGTGACACTTGTGTATGGTATACTATAAAAATGTACGGTAGTTTCTATCTGCATGACACTGGTGTATATATAATCTGATCAAAATTATATTCTTATTCTATAGCTTGTCTTCCATTGAATTTGTAGATGCAGCTGTTTCTGCTACTGAGATGTAACTGAACCCTGAGTGATTAATACCTAAACCAATTTTTTTTCTAACCTGGTTATTTTGGTCAGGTTATTAGCACAGTTAAGAGGAGAAGCAGAAACAAGTTTGTGACAAGAGCTTGTTAAATCAAGGACAAAATGTTATCAAACTATGCCCTTAGCATATACTAATTGCCTCTGCATACTTGTATTTGAGATATGAGTCTAAAGTCTCATAAAAAAAAGTTAAGAGCTTACTTTGAATACCATGGAAGTGTTGGAAGCAGAGTTGTTTGAATCTTGATGGCTAATTTTGGTAAGCTCTGCAAGAGAGGTAAAAATATCTTTGTTACTGGTACAGGACTAGTTTTAAGCTGCAGTGTAACTTTATTAATTCTGAAAAATGAAGCTTTTAATGCTCCTTTTTTTTTCCCCTTAAGTAAGTTTTCTTTTAAGGTGATTTTTTTGTTTGCAAATTGACAGCTTGTGTATTTAGAATTTTGTTATTAAGGTTACTTTTTGTTTTTCCTCCCCTCCATGAAGGTTTATCCTACTGTGAATAATGTGAGGCAAAGTCTGGAAGGCTATCCTGGTAAGCAGATGAATGCCCATTTATTAATCTTTTGTGGACATAATGTCCTGCAAAATCACATCAGTGGTTGATGTTGAATGAATCTGAAGTTATCTTGCTGACAACTTTGTAGAATAGGTGGCTGTAGAAATCCTTTTGTTACTGTTACCGGAGCTCTGACTCCAGCTCTCCATCTGTGATTGAATAGAAAAAGGGTTGTGGGCACTGGTATATAATGTTTAAGTCTGTGTAGCCACATTCATAAGTCACTGTATAGGAGAAAACAGCTCTTGCCCACTGTTCTAACTCCAGTCATATTCTCATTTTGGCAGAAAATTCAGGTTTGTGTGCCAAGTTCTCCTTGTGTTTTCTTTGCAGTGTTACCCTGCAGATCAGATACAATAGAGAATAAGATGTTTCACTACTCATTGGTTTTTTTTTAATACTGCAATATGTAACTGTTCTGTTCAGTCTTCCCATGTTTGTGTTCATGAAATCAGGATATTTGTATAGACAGCATAGCCCCAGCCAACCTGAAAGAGGAAGAGGTACTGTAGCATTCTGATGCAGTGAAGCCTGTGTTTCTCAGAAGGAGGATCTGGGGAACTATAGGCCTGTTAGCCTCACCTTGATCCCTGGGAAGGTGATGGAACAGCAACGTACTGTTCTGGGGCAAGAATAACACCGGGCACCAGTACACACACAGGGTTGATGCAAGGGGGAAACAGCTTTGCAGAAAAAGACCTGGGAGTGCTGGTGGTCACTAAGCTGAAGATGAGCCAGCAATGTGCCCTTGTGGCAAGAAGGCCAACAGCATCCTGGGCTGCATTTGGAAGCACATTGCCAGCAGGCTGAGTCACCTCTATTTAGCACTAGTGAGACCACATCTGGAGTGCTGTGTCCAGTTTTTTTATTTCCTAGTACAAGGCAGACTTGGAACCAAGTCCAGCAAAAGACCACGAAGATGCATAAGGGATTGGAACATCTGTCATATAAGGAGAGGTTGAGGGAGTTGGGTAATTTCTCAACCTGGAGAAGAGAACTTTACTGGGAGACCATATCAATGTGTATAAATACCTGATAGGAGGATGCAAAGTAGAGGCAGATTTTTTGCATGATGACCAGTGAAAGAATAAAGAGGCAAATTGAGATACAGAAGATTCCAGTGTACCCTTACAGCAAAAATGGTTTCTGATATTTAAATGGAACAGGTTGCTTGGAGAGGCTGTAGAGTCTCTATTCTTGGAGATACTCAAAACCTGACAGGACTTTGTACTGAGCAACGGTGCTCTGTTTGACCCTGCTTTAAGCAGGGAGTTATTCCAGATGATCTCACAGAATCATTAAGGTTTGAGAAGACCTTTAAGATCATCAAGTCCAACCATCAACCCAACACCACCAAGCCCACTAAACCATATCCTGAAGTGCCACATCTATATATTTTTTGAACGCTTCCACTGATGATGACTCCACCACCTCCCGGGGCAGCCTGTTCCAATGCTTGACCACTCTCTCCGTAAAGAAATTTTTCCTACTATCTAGTCTAAACCTTCCCCGGCACAACTTGTGGCCACTTCCTCTTGTCCTATTGCTGGTTACTTGGGAGAAGAGACCAACACCCATCTCGCCACAACCCCCTTTCAGGTAGTTGTAGAGAGTGATAAGGTCTCTCGTCAGCCGCCTCTTCTCCAAACTGAACAACCCCAGTTCCCTCATCTGCTTCCTTGTAAGACTTGTTCTCCAGACCCCTCACCAGCTTCGTTGCCCTTCTCTGGACATGCTCCAGCACCTCAACGTCCTTCTTGTAGTGAGGGGCCCAAAACTGAACACAGTATGCAAGGTGTGGCATCTCCAGAGAGTGCTTCCAACTTCAACAATTCAGTGATTCTTTGGCATTACTGAATCTATAAACATGTGTTCCTGTTCCAAGTAGGATACCTATGCTCCTATGTATTATGAAGCAGAGTAGCTGTTGAGCTCTAGTTTTAACAATTGGTAGAATTTAAACACAGGGCTAGCAGGAGTGCTTTCAGCTCTCTATCTTTCCTCTGAATTGAGCAGTGCTTGGGCATATGTAGAAACTGCAGCTAGTGAGTTTTTAGGTAGCTGTGGCTCCTGCAAGTAAGTTAGGGTCTTTTGAAATACATCTGGTTGTCTACAGCATCAGTTTAGCAAAGTTGATACTCTTGAAAGTCAGAGGCGCAGTCTGTGCAATGACTCCTTACCATCATTTCTTTCATTCTCTGAAATACCTTGGTGAATGATGTAACTCTGTATATGTGCAAATGAACAGCCCTGTGGACTCCCGCAGTTAGCGCATCTCTGAGAGCAGTAAAGCTTTTGTAGCAGGTCCTTGTGCTGTCTTCTAGGACAGGTTGAATGAAGTAGGTTTTGCATCATGTTTTTAATACGCAACACTACTGTAATTCAGTATGCCGTGGCTGATTGCTCCTTGTTAAATTCATTTCAAGAAATCACAACATGCATTAGCCAAAGACCAAATCAATACAAACACAATTTCATCAGAGAAGTTCTTGCTCTTTAAAATAATGTTGTTTGGTTTGTTGGTTTTTGTTGGTTTTTTCTGAAAGCTGCTTGTTTTATTCCTTCTAGCTTGTATGGGTAGTGATTCTAATCTGTTGATATCAAGTGGTATCATAACAAAAAGTTACCCATAAACATCTGTCTTCTAAGAGGACTTAATTATATAACCTCTGTGCTGTTTCTCTTTTTCCTAGTGTAAATCTGCAACATAACGTTTAGGAACGTCTTAAATTTTAAGAATGAAAAAAAAAAAAACCACCTATATACCGGTTTATACTACTGGAGAATGTAATATTTTTCTGAAAATAGGTCGTGAGGATAGTACAGATAACTTACTCCCTGAGATGCTTGCTTACTTTTAGAATGTCTTTCAAAAAACAAATGTACATGTTCTATTTTTTTTCTTTAAGCTGGTGGCTCGCTTCCATACAGTATACAGACAGCACAGAAACAGCTGTGGTTGCATTCCTATTTTCAGTAAGTGGAACTCAATTCTTTAGAAAATTGGTGGGATGTCTTTTTTCTTAGACTCTATGTTTAAACTTACAGTGCTGTAATGTTTGAGTGTTAAAAGCAAATTAAGGGGAAGCATGATATTCTTAAACTCCTTAAAATAAAAGCCTTTAGCTCCTTATCTGCTGGTCAAAAGGTGCTATTTACCTGTAAAAGTTATGTGGCATACTGTTGCTAATGGAGGACACTACCAGATTTTTGGATTCTGTAAACTTCTAGTTAAGCTTTCCTTCTCTGAACTGAAATAATGCTACTTTTCTTTTTTTCTTTCTCTTTTGTTTTTTTACAGTAGTATTTCACTTTCCCACTTGTGCCTCGGTATAAACAGGATTTCAGCTGTGCCACAACAGGGTTAGGAAGGCTCTTTTTGTTTGTTTTTTGAGTGCAGCAGTCCTGCTGTAAGAATTCTCAGTCCCTTATGCTAATACCATCTTTTGTTAAAGGTGCCTGACGTTTTCCATTAAGAACTTCTATTTTCACTTGCTACTAATATTGCCAAATTCTAAGTCTAACACATTCCATACCAGATGTCTCCCTCAGGCTGAATCTTTAAAGACTTTAGTGTGTTTTGAGAACAATGGGGAGAAGTTGTTTTTCATAGATTTAAAAAAAATTAAATCTGGTAACCTCCACAGCTCCCCAATCTTTTCACCACAGAAACTTTTAACTCTTCCAGGTGGAAGTTGCACTAGTAAGATAAGTTACCTGTATCTAAGTAAGAGTTTGGACAGTTATGTGTATATTCAGAGGGCTAAGAATACAATTGCTAGTTGCAGAGACCATCTTCCATTCTGGAGTGAACATGATTGCTGCTGTGAGATTTGCTGGTCAATGTCCACAAAATGGAACTGGAGCAGAAAGCACGTGAGGCTTTGTCTCTCCTGCCTTTGAAGCCTTCCCTCTGAGCACATTCAGCAATAGAAGAAAGCTACAAACACCTTCAAGACTTCATGATTGTTCAGTTATGATTCAGAAAGTGAGGAGATCATAAAACAGGGCATTTTCAGCCTTAATTCAGGGCATATACCTCATGAGAATCTTATGGGAAGAAAAACCTTTTTTCAGTTAGTCTCTTATTTAGTGAGCAGAACATTACTTGATAATTGTTTTATTCCTGTTTAATGAGAAAACACCCACATACCTGTCTCTGGGCATATTAGGGTCCTGCTCTGGCAACAAAAGGGCCGTTTTAAATTTATCTGTCAAATTGGTTGCACATGACAAATGGCCCTGCATAATTGCTTTGTAGTGACTACCCAGAGGCAGATTCTTACCCTGCAGTAGTACAAGACACTAGTCTTTGAAGAACTAGTCTTTGAAGAGAGCCTGCATGTAAGCTGTTACCGTAGAGCAGATGTCATACAGAAGCTTCTTATCGCTGGTAACCTGAGACACACAGAAAATGGTAGGTCCTGTTTCAATAGAGTAAGTAGAAGATGACCTATTTTAAAGGCTTGCCATAATGCAAAGCTTTGGGCAGTAGAAGGATTAGAGGAATTTGTCTTTACCTCACTGGAAAATAATGCGAAACCAGCAAGAAACTAGATATCCTACCAGAGTTGAAAGAAGAGAAATGTATTTAAATGTATTTGTATTTACAGTAAAGGAGAAGGAATAGGTTAATGGAGTTGGTAAATGGTGTCCTGTAGTCTTGCCCAAAGAGGTGGAACCTCTGTCCCAGGCATACAATTTTTATAACATCTGTGGGCTGCTTCTCTATCTCTTCTGCCAGTTGAGTATATTTAACTAACCTGTCATGCAGTGCTGAATTGTAATTTCTCAAAAGAATAAGCTTATGAAACTCAATATTGAGTTCACTTTTCTGATTGTAGCAAATGATTACTAGACTGCTTTGTTAGATTTGCTACTGTGTAAATGGTGCAATTTGCTCAGTTTTCTCTCATTTTTTTCTTTTCAGTATTACTCACTGATAAGGAAAGATTTGCAATGCTTAATGATTTATGTTAACTACTACTTTTGAAACAGTTGATCAGCTTTAACAGTACATAAAATATTGTATTTTAATGCTCATTTTAATTGATTGACTTTTAATGCCACATGCCTTATGTTTGTGCAGTTACCTTGCAAATTTTTATTTTCAAAGAATGGAAGAAACTGGTTTGACAAGAGCTAGTTTGACTTGCTGTTGACAACTCCATAACCGTAGTTGTATTAGAGCTTTATGTGTTCTTCAGGCCTGTAGAGTTTTGAAGTGTAAAGATATTTCTTGTTGATTCAAAGAACTATAGTGTTGTTCACCTAATGTCATAAAAGATGAGGGATATGGAGTATTTACACAGAGGAGGACCTACTGTTCTCTTATGGTTGAGACTGAGTTGTTTTAACTATGCTCAAGCCTTGTTGCCAGTCACTGGCCCAGTCACTGTTTGAAGTAAGAACTAAATGATGAAAAAGGTGGTGGTGTAGAAAATCAGCTATTCCTGGCTGTGCTTATGGGTTGAGCATGTCTGCACAGATTTTTCAGGATGTTAGGGCTATCTGGCTTCCCTGCCTCAGTAGATCCACTTGTAAAGGGGCCTGCGTCTGCACTTTTACATCATTTGTGCCAGAAATATCAGACACTGGTGGCAACTGATACTTGCTGTATATCTTCCAGCTAAATGCGCTGTGACTGCAGTGTAGTCTTCTTTTCAAACTCAAAAATTCATTGCAGAGTAAAACAAATATCATATTTAAAGAAACATACTTCTGAAATTTAGCAAGTAATTCAGTACATAAAGTAAAAAAAGCAACAACTTAAGTATTCACATTTATAGTGCAGTCCAAGTGAGTGCAAAGTATTTTCCGTGTTGCAAAAAAATACCTTATTCATGGTAGAGAACATTTTTTGCCTCTTCCTTTCCTCTCAGAAAAACGAAATTACATGAAATTCAAAAATAGCTATTGGAAAAATGGAGGGGTAGGAGGGGCAAAAGCTGTTGTGTTTTAGGAGTTGGAAAGTAGATTAACTCTTTAATTCAGTGTACCTAATCATCACATTAGAGGCCGGGTAATTAAAAAGAAAAAAGAAAAGCTGCTGACTGAAATGACTTAGAAGACTGGGAGGGAGAGAGTAGCAAGTTACTGGCAAAAATGTCAGGATTAGTGCTCTAAAGTCAGCGTTAAGCTGTATTAGTGATAAGGATTCTAGTCCTAGGAATGTAAAAGAATAAAAAACCTAGCAAAAAGGCTTTCATGTTTTACTGTTCAAATTCTGATAATACCTACTTGCGTAACTCCTTTTCCTCACGCCATACTTGAGCTCTTAGTTTATGTGGTACCATGACCTCTGTCAAAAAAACTACTTCAAACTGCAGTTGTGCACCATAAAATTTCTCAAAGGTAGGTTCATTTAACTTCCCATACTTATCTCTGAGATGAATATGCCTGAAGTTTACTGCAACATGAGATCAGTCCTGTGTTCATCCTCTGCGAACTGCATTCTGATGAAGACTTTACAGCTTAAAAAGTGTTAAGCCAATTTGACTAGAAGTAGCCTGAAATTATTATAATTGACATATGTTCTCATCCTTGGTGTGCAAAGCAACTGTGCTTGTATTTTACTTCAGGGTTTTTGTAATCTGTTTTGGCTTTTTTTGTCTAAAATATGCCAGGAAAGGTCCGTGGTGAAATTGAAATTTAGCTATATTAAGAATAGATTAAATGAGATACTGTACCCATCTGAAACCCCTTACAGTTCTTCTATTCTATCACTCCATTATGCAGGCTAGAGATAAGCTGACTTTTAGGCTGAAGGGAAAACATTTCTTAAATACTTCTTTGCTAATAATGCTTTTACTGAAAGTGGTAGTACTTTTGCTAAAACACAATACTTAATTTTATCTGTCAAAGATGAGGAGGCAAAAAGGCAGTAGACTGAGATAGTATCTCAAAATTATTGCAGTTAATAGTGGGGGGAGAAGATTGTCCTCATGTAAGGCAGTGAGATAGATCTAAGGAAAATCTGTGTTCAATTCACAATTCTACTGTTTTTCCTCTTTTTCATTTCTACAATGTTACTGGAGTTACCTGATAATTTTTTGCCTTAAACTTAAAGGTAATGTTTATCTAAACTGTCAGTTGTGAGAGAAAAGCTATTAACAAAAATTGTTGAGTTATGGTAGTCTTGTATATCTGCGTGTATGTAAAGTGTAGATTTCTGTAGAACACTAGTTAGCTGTTTCTGTATCTTACATATCTTAGTCTGTTTGTCAAAAACAGACTTCAGTTTGCCTTGCATCAAAATATGAAGACGACTTTTTGGTCCAAGTGTGTCTGGAGCTGAATATGGCTTCACCAAGGGCAAGTCCTGTGTGAACAACTTAGTGGCCTTCTATGATGGAGTGACTACATTAGTGGACAAGGGAAGAGGTACAAATGTTGTGTAACTGGACTTCTGTAAGGCCTTTAACACGGTCCCCCACAAGATCCTTCTTTCTAAATTGGAGAGAGATGGATTTGATGGGTGGACTGTGTAGTGGATGAGAAATTGGTAGGGTGGTCGCACCCAGAGGGTAGTGGTCAACGGCTCAATGTCCAGATGGACATCAGTGATGACAAGTGATGTCCCTTAGGGGTCTGTATTGAGACCAGTACTCTTTAATATCTTCATCAGTGACATAGTGTGATCAAGTGCACCCTCAGCAAGTTTGCAGATGACACCAAGCTGAGTGGTACAGTTGACAAGCCTGAGGGACAGGATGCCATCCAGAAGGTCCTGGACAAGCTCGAGGAATGAGCCCTTGTGAACCTCCTGAGATTCAACAAGGCCAAGTGTAGGGTCCTGCACCTGGATTGGGGCAACCCCTGGTGTCAATATAGTCTGGGGGATGAAGGGATTGAGAGCAGCCCTGCCGAAAAGGACTTGAGGGTGTTGGTGGATGAAAAGCTGGACATGAGCCAGCAATGTGCACTTGCAGCCCAGAAGGCCAACCACATGCTAGGCTGTATGAAAAGTAGCATGGCCAGCAGGTCGAGGGAGGTGATTCTGCCCCTGTGCTCTGCTCTGGTGAGGCCCTACCTGGAGTCCGGCATCCAGCTCCGGAGCCCTCAGTACAAGGAAAGTCATGGATCTGTTGGAGCGGGTCCAGAGGAGGGCCACAAAAATGATCAGAGGGATAGAACATGTCTCCTCTGAGGACGGGCTGAGAGAGTTGGGGTTGTTCAGCCTGAGAAGAGAAGGCTCCAGGGACACCTTATTGCAGCCTTTCAGTAGTTAAAGGGGGGCTTCTAAGAAAAATGAGGACAGACTTTTTAGCAGGGCCTGTTGCGATAGGACAAGGAGCAATGGTTTTAAACTAAGAGGGCAGATTTAGGCTAGATAGAACGAGGAAATTTTTCAGAATGAGGGTGGTGAAACATTGGCACAGGTTGCCCAGAGAGGTGGTAGATGCCCCATGCCTGGAAACGTTCAAGGACAGGTTGGACAGGGCTCTGAGCAACTTGCTCTAGTTGAAGATGTCCCTGCTCATTGCAGGGGGGGTTGGACTATATGACCTTTGAAGGTCCCTTCCAACCCAAACTATTCTATGATTTTGTAACTTTGATGCTGAAGTACCCCAGCAATGGGTGGTTGTTCTAAAGTAGTTTCTATATATGTAGATAGATATCTCTACTATCAAGCCCTCAAATTTCTCAGAGACTTAGGGGCACAGAAAGGGGAGGAAGGGTAGTGTCAACAATCTGTCAGTTGCTCCCTGACTTTACTTCATGCATAGTAAATTGTAATGAGCTTGGGAATTTTGTGAGGTTTAATTTGGTGTCAAGCTCCTTTGCTTAAAGGCATAACCACTGATAGCCTTCAAAGAAGAAATATTGGTTGAAAGTTTGGACTTAAGTTTCTTGAGTGCTAGCTGAAGGAGAGGAATAGAAAAACGTTTTAAGAGAGCCTGAGGAGACTATCTGTCTGGTTTGTTTGTAAAGGAAAAAAAAAAAAAAATCCTGCCCTTCTGGCTTCTAGTAAAATTGGATTTCAAGATTAAAAATTCAGTTAAATAACTATTTTCAACCTTTCTGTGGGGGGAAGAAGTATTAAATGTGACAAATACAGGGTAGTATTACTGAAAACATGGCACTGTAGTATGGTGAGGTTTTTTTTTAGACCTCAAAATAAAACTGCATATGAAAAGAGTTCTTTCTTTTTTTCTAGCATATGGTCAGCAGAAATCTCAGGTCGAAGTCATGCTATACCTCACATTAAGACATACATGAGACCCTCTCCTGACTTCCAGAAGATTGCATGGTTCTTAGTTACAAGGTAAGAAACTAACCTCTCACAAAAAAAACAGACATATATAAAGTTCTTGTCAGTTGGAGGCCCAGGTGAGTTACTGCCATAATACTCATAATACTGTAAGTAATCATATGAATTTTTGTCCATATTTAGTATTTCTTCATTACGTTGCCCCTTTTGGGGGTTGCAAGCTGAAATGATTCTATCAGGAACTGTTGGCAATCACACTAAAATCTTGTCTGAGCTGTACCTGCCAATTTTGGGGTTCAGCATAAACTGAATAAGTATTTTTAAACCTTGGGTTGATTTTCTTTAACATGTGCTGGTTTGTACGAAGTAGATCCCAAAACAGATATTTTGGTTTGTACAAAATAGATATGGATTAAGCCTAAGTTTATCCTTGCACTGCTTTATTACAAAACATGTAGATACCTAATAATTGGAACCTGACCTTTTGTCAGATTGAGTTGTTCAGCATTCTAGCTTGAAGTCTAGCTTTGTATTTCTATTGTTTGGTTTTTAAAGAAGCCAAAAGAGGGAGCAAGAAATTTCTTGATGTGAGGGGACAATGTCTTATTGTGAATGAAAAATACAGATATGTTTATTTTGTCAAAACTTTTTTTTGCAACCCTGTATACTATAGATCATGATCTTTATATCTTTACTCTTAAATACTCAGTTATTTTAATCTTTTTACTCTTTATATTCTGGCTTTTTAAACTTCTTCACTCATTGATACTGTTGCCTGCATTAGTGATTAAGGTGATTTTTAAAGGATTTAAATCAAACAAATGTGATGCTGAGTCCCCCTAATACAAAAATTCATGGTTGCTTTTATTTTTTTCTCATGTTTCTTCTATGCCACCATTTGCTACTCTCAAAAAGCATCCAGTATGTTTGTCAGTTAAAACGTAATGTTTAAGCTTTGTATTTTGCTGTAGAAGTAGGTTTTGACAACAGAATTGCATTTATTTTTTGACTGCAAACCTGATTTACTTCATAGCAGATACTGATGAAGGATCTGCTAGAACATGGTTCTGAACAGCATAGTGAAACAACAATGCCTCTTTGATAAATACTTGTTTTCATAAATATATCAGAGAACAAAATGCCAGGAGCCAAAGATATTGTTTAACACTTGTAAAAATGCTTTGTACTAAATGTATTATAATGTAACTAGTCATAATTAAGCTTAGCCTTTAATCCTCTTAAGTCATCAAATTGAAGCTGTTTACCAATACCAAGTGCCTTTCTGAAATTTGCAGAGAAGACTCAAAAGGCTGAATTTGTCTTCTAGATCTATATGACACAAGTAGGCTTGTATAATTATCCATGTGTTGTATGAATACCTTTCTATATATTGTCTCTGTTACTCCCACTGTGCTGTAAAAATGGCAATAAGGAATAACACCCAAATCGCTTTTTTTGAAAAGACTGTTCTAATTGAAGTGAAGGTCTCCTGCTAGAATTGCATTGCTACAGCTGTGGTACTTAAGCATTTTCTGCTGTGAAGATTATGCCTCACTGTGAAATGCTTTGTTTCTCTTTGCAGTGCCAATCTGTCTAAAGCAGCTTGGGGAGCTCTGGAGAAAAATGGTACCCAACTGATGATACGTTCTTACGAACTTGGAGTCCTTTTCTTGCCTTCAGCATTTGTAAGTCCATAGTTCAAGTACAGATCTTGGGATATGCTGAGAATCTGCAAATAATGATGAATAAAAATGTGACTGAATAATCTACTTACTAGGTTCTGTGTTTCCAGGTTAGAAAGCTAATAGCAAGTGGAGTTTACACAAGGTGGTATTTAAAATGGAAACAGTCTGTTTACCTACACAGCAAGTATGGATTGGTATTGATGTGACTTTTGCTGTGTTACTGAAATCAATTATATTTTACAATTGTAATATATACTAAATGTTGCTGGAAAGGATGATCAAATCCCTTTTTGTGCTTCTTAAAATTAGGCTGTGAGTGCATATTCACACTGAACTGATGCATAGGGGTGGTAACTTGAAAAACAATTCCTAATGCTGCACTGATTGCTGTTCTTGTTCTTTTCCTGAAATGCATTTGCGAAGCCATGTGACTGTCTCTTCTCAAACTTTCTGCTTTGAGAACAAGTTCTCAAATGTGTCTTCAAAAATATCTGATACAAATCTAAGAGCATCTTGATAAAAGGCTCTTTAGAAGCTGAAGGATTGTAGCTTCCAAACCTATGTGACAGCAGTCTCAGTATGTAGAAGACAAATTTGACTCAAAATAACTATTTTTCTAGTGTGTGTGGGGCAGAGGATTGGGAGACTTGAAATGTTTTTGTGGTAACTAAGGTCCCTCTAGCTTGTAGTCTAGTCTTAGTGCAGTTGTAGCAGGTGCCATGGGGATTAGCACAATAAACAGTAGGTATGTGATATCTCTTTAGTATATGTTCCCTATGATTTGTTTTAAAGGCTTTCCAGGATGAAAATTGTATCCAGACCATGATGGGTAATAGCCATAACTTTGCTTATTCTCTTAACACATAAAGTTCCTCATTGAACTACTCTTGCTGGTTTTCTTAGTCTCCTGCAGAATCCTGTGGTAATGAGTCCTGTGACTTAATTGTGCATTGTATTTAAGAAAAAAAGCTTCCCTTTTTTGTTTTGATTTTTTTTGTCTTACCTAGTTCTACTGCCAGATAGTGGGGAGATGTGAGTTTCTTGTTCCTGTTGTTGATTTCTCCTTTCTGGTGAAGCTACTAGCACCAAAATGTTATTAACAGCAGTTAATCTATGATCAGAAACCATTCAAACTCCTTCATGTGTGAAATTTGTCTTTTCCAGAGAAAAAAACTCCAAATTTCTCTGAAAAAGTGTTTGTGTGCTAAAAGTCCTTAGAAATATTTTTCTGATGAAAAATATGTCTTTCCTAGATAATGCTCATGGATGTTCACATAATGTTTCATCATTTCTGTTGATTAGTAATGTATTCCCAAATGAATATTTACTAATATTATGACATCGTAAAAATGTTTGCAGTTATACAGTTATGATAGGTAGTCTCCTAAGATGGCCATATTAAGGTTGATGGTTTCTGGCTGTAGCTAAAGAACTCCTGTATCTCTCTCTTGACGTTTATTAAGTAGTTCATGTCATAGTGTGGTCTCTGGTATTGTGAACCTTAGACAATCTCAGACATCATTCTCCATCATGGTTTATGTGGAAGAAGACTTTTAGAGAAAATGCATTGATCGCAGTTGGAAAGAAGAAAAATCCTACAACTTCCTATAGTAGGAAGCATTGGCTTTGGTATTGCTGCACTAAGAAAACAAAAACCTGCATCACTTGTGTAAACAACTATTGATAACAAGATAATGAAGTGTTGGGCAAAACAATTGTGCAGAAAGATTTTACTTTTAACACCAGCTGACCTCAAGGGGTAAAATAATGTTCAAAGAAGTTGGCTACTCTATATCCAGATGCTGCCAAGCAAAGAATTTACGTATGGTACTGGTATGATTGTAATTAGCGGATGAAGTTTTTTGTATGAACATAACTGATCACCAGATTGTGCAGTCATTTTGCATAATTTGAATATTCCTGTTCTGACTGGCTTTTCCATGCATTGCTAGTTTTGGAAAACATACTTCAAATGGGTAGGAAAGGAATAATTGAGGGGTTTTGCTGAGAGTGACCATACCTATTTCAGACCTAAGCAATTTGCAAAATTTTCACTTTAAAAAAAAACAAACAAACAAAGAAAACAAACCACAACAAAAAAAAAAACAAACTGAGAATGTTTGACTTCCATTCCATCCTGAATCTTGCATTCTACACAGGATTTCTTGCATGTGGCGGGGGGGGTGCCAGAACATTTTCAGAGAGCCAAAACTTACGAAAAAAGATGCTGAATTTTCTTCCCCACACCTGACATTGTAAGTCTTAATGCCTTTGATCTCACTGTTGTGAGGTTTTTCTATAACTAACTCAGTTTCATTGTAAAATCAGACTTCATTTTGATGTACAGAATTATTTGTTCAGGAGCATTTAATGTATTTATCAGAAATGTAAAAGATTCTGAAAAGCTTCTGAAGCACTTGAACCTTAGAAAATTTCAGCAATCTGAAGTTAAAACTTCACTTTCTTTGCAAACTAGTTAGACCTTTCTGTTATTAGTGACACTTTTAGCATTCGAGGTGTTTGTTTAGACCAAAATTATTAATGCTTTTGTTTCTGCTTACAGTTCAGTCGTAGCAGTTGGAGTAAAATCCACTTAGCCATTTAGGAGATTGAGAATTATTAAAAATATAAGTGTATTCTTACTGTTGCATCAAAATAACTAGAATTTAAATGCAGTGACTAAGTTTACTGATGATTAAAAATACGTTGGATACTTACTAAGCATCTGCTCCAGCTTTTAGCAGAAGCCTGCAGGCCTGTTTATACAAGAAAATTTAGAGATATTCTGCTATAAATCCAATATGACTACTCTACTAGTAATTACAACTGTAAAGAACGGTTTTGGTAAATGCTGTTGGGTAAGGAGTTGCTAATGAAGCTTAAGCCTCGTGGTCATCAGAGTGAGAGGCAAAAAAGATACTGGTTGGGTCTACTCTCATGAGAGGAAAGGTTTCACTGAAACACTGCAAAAATTTGACCTCTCTCCCTTCTTTGCCACACCTCTGTTTTAGGGACCAGAGGTAGTTCTGCTTGGTGTGGGAGGAGGGCTGCATTGCTTTGAATCTTAAGGGCTTTTCAGTAGTTTTTGCTTTGTTCTATGTTTATATACATGCACTAAATTTCATTATGAAATGAACCCCAGAGAACACTTGGTTTTCACAGCTATAATAGTCCTTGACTTCTGGCACTCTGTGTTTTCCTTTTGATCAGCCTTTTGGAAAAGGTAGTCAGGGTGTTCCTGTTCCAATCTCCACTATGTTCAGGAAAAGACCAAATTCACCTATTACTATATAGCTCTATGTTATTTTGACATTAGTTGAAGCAGCAAGCAGTGTGAAGACTTCCTGCAGTGCAGAAGAGTCACTGCTGAAAATTTGACCATTAAATAAGGGGATGAAAAATATTTATTTTGTTTTTAATGTTTGTAGTAGCAAAACTACACTAGGAACAAGAACTGTAATCTTGTAGGTTACGCCTGCAAGATAATACCACATTAGAGAAGTAGGATTTGTCTTCTGCCAATCTACTCCACTGCTCCCTACTCTCCAATTGTTGTAACTGTGCCCTAGAAAAAAATTTTGGGCTTTAAAACTGTAATAGTGTTATTGTGCTGCCCTATCCAACACCTGTGTAACTGTCAGCCTTACAGCAATAATGAAGTTGTTTTCATCTTGGGAGTGTCTAACTTCTTTCTTAATAAGAAAAAGTTGTAATGAAAAATACAGTTTCTGCATTGGTTTGTGATTTCTTTTTAAAGTTGAAAATAAATACAACTTATATTTCAAGTAGTTGGTGTCAAATGCAAAAGCTAGGGACTAGTATTTTCAAAACCGAACTTTCACTTGTACCCCTAACATGGTTACAGAAGTGTAAGCAAGCCGCATTGCGGAAGTGCGGGGTGTGGAGTGGTGGTGTTTGGAACCCAGTGACTTTTCAGAGTGCAGAAACATACATATTGGGAAGGTGAGTCACTGCCAACAAGTGAGTAAGTACTGCTGAAAAGAAATTTAACTTTAAGTATCAAGAATTGGAATGGCTGATGGTTTTTATATATATTGCAGCATAAATTTATCCTTATGATGTATGCATAATGCAATCTTATATCTGAAAGCCAAAAATAGCTTAATGCACACAAGATGTTTCTTGAGAATTGCCAGTTGACGGTTATAGCAGAGTTCAGTACAAACAGGCAAAACTGTCCAAGAACTGGAGCTAATACAGAGCCATGTTAAGTATCATGTTAAGGTATCATGTTAAGATTGCTGTGCTAGCAGTGTCCACATTAGTTTAAGGCTTCCTCAGGCATATCTGTACAAGCTGTTGTCATTAGTGACATTAGCCTTTCATTAATTAAATGCATTTGTAATGTTTTAGTAGACACCAATGACTTTGGCAAAGTTTTTCTTTATGCAGCTTTAGGAGTCAGCATCTCAAGACGATGGTTTTAGATATCTTTAAATGAGATTTTAATTTAGCATCCATAACTTGAGATAACTTGCTCTAAGGCTATGTTTCAGTCTAATACTCTGCAGTAGATTTTCTAGTAATAGGATTTGACCCTTGGTATCTCAGTCTGTCACAAATCATTCATTTCAAAGGTGTCATTAACCTTTAGAGATAAGAATTTTGTCTATTGGGCCATCCTTTGTCATCAAAGTCTATGGAAATTTTGTAACTATACTCAGTAAAAAGGGAGCCTTCAGCAGG
>NW_010556928.1:30176-51730 GCF_000687285.1 Phaethon lepturus
TACTCGGAGTAAATGAATCCAATTTCTATACATACAACGGATCAAACGAACAAAAGTTACTTGTACAAACCTGGCAAGATCTTGATCTTACTGAGTAGCTGTAGGGCAAGTTCAGATTTGCAGAAAGGATGCTGACAATCTTGTGGCTGTGGTAATCATTTTTGTTTGATGGTCAAGGCCTCTTTTCCTTAAACCTACAACTGCTGCAGGCTTACGCCCTCAGCCTAGTAAGAGTTAGTGAAGCTTTGCTGCAACTCAAGTTAACATTCTGGTGACAAGTAGGTTGCTATACCTGTCTGACTCAGCAGATCAGTCTATTAGAGAATGAACTACTTGATAAGGTAGGCTGGAATCTGGCTTATCTCAAATATTTCAAAGCAATAGATTAGCTTAACATGTGGAACTATATTACCAGTTGGCCCTACCATGATTGTAGCCTGTCCATGGCTGTCTTCACTCCCTTAGCTGTACTGGCACTAGTGCTCAGTGGATTCCTCATGCTTTAAACCAGCTCAGACTGGCCAAAACTAAATTGCACAAATTTTCAAAGTGTTCCATGAACCAGCTTAACATGATCAGGTGAGTGCTAATGCAAGGAAGAAGTAGGAAAGGGAAGTTCAAGGAGGGCAGAGAGTAGTGAGGTGAGTGTAGGATCACATCAAGATAACCTTTTGGCCTGGTTTTGGAACCAGAGCTGCTATGGAGAAGGCTGATCAGTGAAGTTTTAGATGAAAATACGTGTAAACAGCTAGGACCTGGCTGAGGAAAATGTATTCTGCACTACAAAGGGTAAAGCCAAACCCACAGATCTTTCCCTTTGTCACACTAGTTACTCTAAAGTAGCTTCTGTTGGGGGAGTAGAAGGCTTTATTTTGTCATATCAATGGCATGTCTCAAAACTCTCAGGGACCAAAAGCAGATGCTTATGGAAATGTATAATGGGTAGGCATTTAATGTCGTAGTTTATCCCTGAACATTTCTTGACTTGGAGGCTATAGCCTGTTCTGTGAACATCTCTTGTCATCTTTAATGAATGCTAGAAGCTTATAGGCATTTAACCTGCTCTCAGTTCCACAACTTAACAATGTCACATGAAGCACAGTATTCTGAAAATTTAATTTCATTTGATGGTTTTCCCTTCTAGTATTGAAAGATGCAATAACCATGTGATCCCTGTTCACCTTGTCCATAGCATTCTTGCTATAGACCTTGATCTGTTTCTAGGCTGAAGAGTCTGTAGCCTGCTCAGTTGCTCCTAGGGTGGAGATTGTTTGATCGTTCTTACTTTTTTTCTTCTGTATCATTTGAGTTGAAAGGGTAGTGAGTGGAGGGACAAAGGTGCACATCAGATACATGTATAAATCTGAAGAAATAGATCCAGATACAAATCTGACACAATGATGTTCTCAAGGTTTTACTTAGAGTCAGTTTGGCCTGCTGTATTTTTTTACAGTGTGATATGTAATAGATAAGCCTTCGATTGTTTTTCGTTTAGAATGGGCGGAAATGTGTACACGAGAAACATAATTCTAATATATCACACTTCATGATAAAGCTTAGTTTGGTTTTTGTTGAATAATGTAATTGTATGCAATATAAAGATGCTTTGTGTTAAGTGTGATGCTTTCTCTACAGCCCTCACGACTCTTATTTGTCTTTACATAAATTACAAAAAGTGTGCAAATGTGTGCTTCTGTACAGGTGGCTGTACTAAAACCTGCCAGTGTGCATGAGATAGTCTTATGTTTGTGTTTCAGTCCTCTCAGAACACAATTAAATTGAAACTCATCTCAAACTTTCAAGAGTATGTAACATTTCTCTTCAAAAATAAGTATTAATACTTGGTTCTTTTTTCTCCCAGTTTCCTAAATATTGATACTTAATTGTGAAGACTGGTGACTAGAAAACAAGTCACCTGTCAGTAATCAGATGATATGGTGTATATGGGAGGAAAGTGGGGAGAGGGACTGCAGCTGTCTCTGCTTTCTTGACTGGGAAGTGCCTGTAGAGACACCTGGTAACAAGGAGGCAGTCAGAGACAAATACTAGTAATACTTGCCTTATATACATGCAATCATCTGATATTAAAGTTGCAACGCTTAGCTTGTGAATCTATCTTATATATATGTCCTGCAGTTAACTCTGTATAAGAAGTGCTGCTTTGATAATTCAGTCTGGTTGTCAAGACTTGTCGGTTCAGTGTGGTTTAACATACTATGTGGCAGAGTAGTCTTAGGTGAAGGTAATGGAGAACTAGGAATAGACTAACATTTTTAGAAACTGAATTTTTAAAAGTTTGTTTGCAATTAAAAGTATACAGAATACTAACTAGATTAAGTGCTGCAAAACATAACTGAGCATTCCTAGGCCTTGGGAGACTCAGTATGCTCTAGCTATCGCAACACTGATTTAATACTGGAAATTTCTGATAGTCTGTTTCATCAGGTTGTTTCATGCAGTTTGATCACAGTGTTAATGACTCTTATTCTGGTAGAAGTTAAGGCTTGCATAGCACATACTTAATATTCTTAATCTTAAAAACTCTGCTAGCTCTGTGGTTTGTGCCTTCTGTTTTCTTGCTGAATACAGATTTGGAAGTGGATCGTTCCTCACTTGCCATCTGTTGACTGCCAGTTTTTGTCTGGTTTTTAAAATACTTCCAGAACTCATGCTTTGAGGTTAGGTCTTGGCCTGGTGTGCTAATGCGGACTCTCAGAAATATGTTGAATGGTTGTTCTCAACATAGCAGCAGCTGTCATCGTTTACAATTTTGGTGTTTAGGGAAAAATCAGCTGATGCTGACATTAGATCACAAGCTTCTCTTGATTAAAAAACAGTGTTTATAAAAAAGATAGTGTCCTGTGTTTGAACTGCATTTCCCTTTCTAGCTCCATTTCTATTTCTTACCTCCTACATCTTCACTCTCACTTGTGTTCAGCTTGCTCTTTCAGCTGCTGGGGATTCCTTTCCAGAGGCTGAAATAAATTATATCTTCAATGTGTAAAACATGTTGAGAAAACACCATCACCTAACAGTATGGAGTTCTGCAAGAGTATGTTGCAGTAATTATTTTGTTTGAAAAATCCTGGAAGTGTCTAATGGAAATATTTTTAAATAAATAGTCAGGTAAACTGAGCTTGACCTGTAAAATGGTGTAAAACTTGGTGGAATACTTAGATCTTCTAAAAGGTCTGAAGAATATGGTACTAGCCAGTCAGCTTTTGGAAATACAAACTTGGAGAAATACAGTAGTTGCTATTAAACTGAGAACTTGATTGCCTAGCTAGTGCTATCAGATGCTATAATTATATTTAGATAATCAGTCACAGGTAACTAACAAGAATGTTTCAGTTTCTGAAATGCTGTATTTGATGGTGAATACTCACTGGTAGTGAGTGAAATACTTTTTATGGTTGCCTGTGGGGATGGGTGAGCTGAATGAGCTGAATCTGGATTAGAGAGGATATTGTGTGTGTGTGTGTGTGATCATCAGAACTGAGCTGCTTAAATCTTTTGCTGAGTTCAAACAACTGAACCAAGCACCTTCAGTCATAGCTCAGCTTAGACCAGAACCAAAATAAAGTAGGTTAAGCTCTTTGACTGTAACATTAACTTCCAAAGTAGTGTAGTACCATTTTCTTCTTTGATTTCTCTAGTTGCAGGTGAAGTGTTCTGTATAAAATAGAGTGGGGTGGGGAAATAAATACAATGTAGGTAAACTGAGATTTTATAAGTGGACTTTAGGATGTTAAACATTGCTTTTAGTGTTCACAGAACAGCTTCAAGGTTTTAGACTCCAGTGGTAGAGACATCCAGAAACATGTTTTCTAAGCCAAGGAACTTTGGGATTACATACATGAATTTTTCACTGTGGGCTTCTTAAAAAAAAAAAGTTCTGATCCAGTTGAGTAAAGCTCTCTTTCAAATAAATGTGCCTCAATGTTGAGGAAGGATTTCATTGTGTATTCTCCTGGCCAGAGAAGCATGGTCACTGTAAAGTTTGCATGCATCCTTAATTCTTTACTGTCCAAACTAGCGAGTTTTTAAATAGTTTGATGAAGAGCGGAGAGTTTTTTCTGTTTACTGGCATGGGAAAGGATAGTCCCATAATCATCCAGTGGAATAATCGGCTGTTTCCTGTAGGAGTTACTTCACTAGTACAAAATACTGTAGTGATATCAGTGTTAAATCCCACTCAAGTAGGGGTAGTGACTCTTACCTCTATCTTGTGTGATTTTTTTTTTTTTTCAAAGTCTGCCTTGTGTTTGGGGCAAAAAAGCCTGGAAAGCAGATTTTTAAAAGCTGTTCTGCTTCCTGTTCTTACTTGCAATGCCAACTTTTACAATGTATGATGCTAAGGCACTAATAGAAACCGTAACAGCATCTAAAGTTTCAGAAGTACAAAAAAAAAAATGCTTTCCCAACTGAGAAATGTATCTCTTAATATTTCAAAATGTATTGCTGTGAGCAGCAGTCAAAGAACAAAATATAACTGCGGAGGGAAAAGTCTGAAAGAACAGAATATGGCTGAGGAAAATTTACCAGGCAGGCAGAATTTTTTTTTTTAGGCAAGAGCCTGCTGGTTTGGTTTTTTTGGAAACAGCAATGAGAGCTGTCAACATCCAGGAAATGCTCCAAACAGACAAAATGTGTGACTTATTTCAATGTCTGTGTAATCTGTGTGAAGATGGACAGCTGAGAGTTATTTTTAAAACCATGTGAATCTCCTCAGAGAGCCTTGTTAAAGAATGTATGCTATAACCTAGACTCTTATTCCAGGATCTTTTGAGGAAAACTAAATATCTTTTCTTGGATTAGCATTTCCTGAATGGAAGATTCCTACAGGTTAAATTCTGACAGACAAATAAAACAATTTTGGGATCAACTGATAGAGTCCAGTGGGATTGGAGAACAACATCAGGGAAGAACAGAGGGTATAAGAAATGAAGCAGAAACTAAAACATTACTGGGTTGAAAAAAGGGTGGATAACAGGAAAGAAAAGGATATTAAAAATATCCTACAAGTGGTGCTTTTTTCTTTCATGTTGTGTGAAAAGCACCTACTGTGATGAACATGTGGCATAGTTCTTGATACTTGAATTAAACTGAGATTATAATTTATGTATGTAGAGGCCTGAGTAGGTGTTGTTCTACACTATGTGCTTTGATAGCAGTGGTTATACAAATTTCTAACTAAGATGACACCAGGCAACAGCTGTGTAGCTTTGGTGCTCTTGATCAGGCATGCATATGAAGCTCATTGTAGGGTAAGGACTAACTCACCATACAGCAGAGAAGCCTTCTCTGCCATTCTACATTTCCCTCATAGCTGCATGTAGAAGACAAGACAAAAGCTCACAGGTGCTTGGGCCGATCAAATCTCATACAAGCCATTTCAGTTTGCAATTTAAATGTTACCTTATGAGTAGTACCTTGGACTGCACACTGCCCAGACTCCCCACCAACTGAAACCTGACTCCTATGAGTTCTGAAAGTTCTTACCACCACTTGCACAGTTCCTGTTCTTTGTGAGCTATGGCATCTCTGGCATATTTCATGTTCTTTCCACTACAGACATAAGTATGGTTATTGACATTTTTACAGGAAATTTCTATCAATTCCTGAGTGATTCAAGTTCACTGGAAGTAAAGCTTGTACAACTTGTTGCATTTTTTCTAAGTAATTCTGAATTTTGTGTCTTTCTATTCAGTTTCAAACACTTAGATGTTTATGAGATTTTAAAAATAATACTATATTTTTGAATTAGTTTGTTTTGAACATACTGCTTCTTAAAGGCTAAGCTCTACAAAAGGTTGTAGCCTGGTTTTGATAAAGTTTTATCAAAATTCAACTGACTAATGGTATAAGAAGGGGAAACTTAAAATGGATTTTCATTCACACAATCCTTCAGCATGGACCTTGTTTGTTTCCCCTATTCTTTCATTTAAAAAGCAGTGGCTTTTACTTAGTCCTTAAGTTAATACACAGTGTTTCTTATGTTATAACCAGTTGCCTGTTACTTTGGGTCATGAGACAAAAGCAGCACCTATATTCTAAAGGAGTTTATTGAACTGACTTGCTAGAACTGCTGTAATACAGCTTGACATTGTCTTCAGCAGCTTTCCCTGTTCTGTTACTATGCTTAATGAATACCAAAGGAAAAGGTGTAAGGCTGCTTTGTATCCCATGCTTTGCGTGGTCATGTGAATGTTGCTTCCTCCAGCTTAGAATGCTAACATTTGATGAAATAAAACTTCAGTAAAGGAGAACTTACAGTATTGTAAAAGTACCGTATATAGATGGGATTATCAATCATCCAGCATGTATGTTTGAATAAAATGGGATTATTTAGTGGTAACTAAGAAGCTTGCTTGTACTGTCACAAAATAGTAATCCACTAAAACTTGCACCAATGGATCCTACAGCTTGGATGAAGTATAAGTTAATATTCGGACATGAGCTGGCAATGTGCGCTTGCAGCCCAGAAGCCCAACCATATCCTGGGCCGCATTCAAAGCAGCGTGGCCAGCAGGTCGAGGGAGGGGATTCTGCCCCTCTGCTCTGCTCTGGTGAGACCCCACCTGCCAGCACTGCGTCCAGCTCTGGAGCCCTCAGCACAGGAAAGTCATGGACCTGTTGGAGTGGGTCCAGAGGAGGCCACCAAAATGATCAGAGGGATGGAACTCCTCTCCTGTGAGGACAGGCTGAGAGAGTTGGGATTGTTTAGCCTGGAGTTGGCCGGGGTGCCGCAGCTCAGGAACTGGCTAGGCACTGGTCCGTGCGTGGTGAGCAATTGTATTGTGCATCACTTACTTTGTGTGCTCTTTTACAAGTCATCGTTGTTGCTGCTGTTACTATTTTCATTATTATTTTCTCTTCCCTTGCTGTCCTATTAAACTGTATTTATCTCAACCCATGAGGTTTACCTTTTTTTTGATTCTCCTCCCCATCCCACTGCGGGGGGCAGAGAAGAGTGAGTAAACAGCTGCATGGTGCTTAGTTGCCAGCTGGGGTTAAACCACAACACACAAGGCCACAAGCATGTTTACCTAGTGAACATGGAAATAGATTGGTATATGTGTAAGGGACTGAGAAGGTAGAGCATATCCAATGTGGACCCACATGTGGGACTAAGCCAATGAATGTAAAAGAAAGAGAAGAACCTGAAATAGTAGTAATAAGAGAATCTGAGTTCTTAAGGCAGGAAGGTGCTTTGGGAAGTATCTAATCTCAGTAATGGAGGTAATTTTGTTTATTAAAATAACTGTTACTGAGAAAGAGTATGTTGTGGATTAGGTTTGTCTTTTTCTGCCAAAACTAATAAGTTTGTCTTCTGTATGTTTCCCTTCCTTCATAGGGATTGGATAAAGATTACTTTCATGTGAGAGGGAAAATGCTTTCAGAAAGTAATGATTCAGCAACATATTTTCCTGTACCTTATGACCTGCCACCAAAACCGTATGGAAGCAAAGGTAAGGTGTGACTTCAGAAGAAAAGGAGTTGTATTATATATGGAGCAAACTAATTTGAGTAACTGAGTCATTTGAACACTGCTGTGTTTCAAAGCTTTATTTTAATATTTTTGTGGCATGACTGCATGTGATAGAATACCAGTCTCACATTCTGCTTGCGGCTTCGAAGAAAGCACTATAGAGTCTTTTGGTTCTCACTTTTTCTTTATTGTTGTTTGTTTTGGATCAACAACCTAAATATTGTTTTTTCATTCCTCTTCTGGGATTCTTGCATGTATTAGGAAAATAGATATTGTTTATGGAATCAAAATGTTTTTCTGCAGAACTAACGGGGAAAGCAGTGTTTAAAAGAGGAATGTTTGGAAAAGGTCAGGTGTGAGGAAAAAACAGTCCTCTGGAAGTGGGGTGTGAAAGAAATACCATAGGGCAAATGTGAAAGAATTGCTGCAAATAAGAAGACAGAAAAGTTGCTTTTGGTCCATTCTATTTCATTTCATAGCTTTAGACTTATTTACTTCTTAGCTTTTAAACTAAGTTTATAGAGTCTTATTTACTATATAAAAGTAAAGACACTTCATTTCAAGGTGACTTAAGTCCACCAGCAGGATCAGAGCCTGCGAGCATGATGCTTCCTGTAGTTGAAGTAAGAATGCTTCGGCAGCATCCTCTTGATTGGGCGGCCTGTGGTAAATACCAACTATGATGTTTCCTGTGTTGGCTTGACCTCTGATTTTTCACCCCTAAGCTCTGAACCTGTTCATCGCTGTTTTTCAAACACAGCTCTGTGCAGGCATTCCAATTTTTGTTTTTTACATAGAGGGCACCCCCCTATTCTTCCTTTCCTGTCCCTTCTGAACAGTTGATTGCCACTGATTGCAGTGCTCCAGTCACGTGATTCATCCCACCAGGTTTCAGTGATACCAGTTAGATCCCAGCTTTCTAGCTGCACAGTGTCTTCTGACTCCTGTTTGTTACTCGTGCTCTGTGCACTGGTATAAGTGCGCTTCAGCTGGGTTGTTGACCGTGTCACCTTTTTTTTAGAGGAACAAGCTGTAGTTCCTTTGCAGCATTTCAGAGGTGTTTCTCTGTTGGTTCCCAATGCATCGGGAGCCCCTGGCTCTTCTGTGTTGCTCAAAACTTCATCCCTTTCTGCCACTGAGTCTCGATTAAAGCCCTACTTATACGTCTGGCCAGCTTGTTGGCAAAGAGGTTCTTGCCTCACTTGGTCAGGTGAATCCCATCAGCTCCCAGCAAACCTGGCTTCTTAACAGGTAGGTCCATGATCATAGAAGCCAAAACCTTGAGTATGGCACCAGCTACACAGCCAGGCATTCACCTGTTCAATGTGATGCATGTTACATTTGTAACTTGCAGAGGTGATTTTTCTGCTTTAAGACCTTACTACTTACCTAAAAGAATTCTTAAATGATATTTCAGTTTTTCCAGAGAAAAAATACTGGCTCAATGTAGAAATGATAATACAATCTATTATACTGTTTTATTTAGTAGAAAACATGCTCTCCATAAGTATTATTAATGTTGTTATGGAGAGGGGTGGCAGGGGATGTGCCTGTGTTACTAGCTAACTAAAGGGGAAGAATATATTACATACTATCATTATTGTTGACCTGGCTTTCAACTCTTCTTAAGAAGGTAAGTGGTGAGATACCACCTGATGTTCCAGTAAGTGCTGTGAACATCTACACTCATGGATGAATTCTTACAGCCAGTTTTAACTGCTGGGCTCTGGGACATGCCTGCACTGTCTGCTTAGTAAGTAATGCTCAAACTGATGTTTTTGGAAGGTTTTTCTAAAAGGTCATATTTAATTTTTTTGAAATTTAAAAAAAATATTAAAAATAAGAATCTGTGTGTATTCTCAAATGTGTTGCATATACTATCTTCCTCATACAAGGATGTAGTTGTGTAAATAATATTGTTCTTGTTTTAATTCCTGCATTCAACTTACTATGTCAATGAGTTTTATGCATATTTCAACTAAATGTAAATATTTTTTTTTCCCCTAAAGAACATTTTTCACTTTTTGCATGGGAAGCTTATTTCTGTAGAGAACTCATTCGTCTGTAGTTCAGCTTTTGGGTGTCAGCTTTCTCCTGTGATATGAACAGATGTCAGAATTTAAGTTGTCTGGGCTTTGGCAATGGAAGCAAAGTCAGCTGGCTGTGCTTTTCCACATCTCTTTCCTAAATATTCTGTTTCGGTTCCTTAGCCTGCTAGTGAAAAAGATATTTAAAGAATTCCCTTATTTTAGGATGGACTCATAAAATAATCTGTCCTTAACAATACAGTCATCAACTCCCAAAGTCTCTGGAGAGTGATATAAATAGATTTATTTTAATAAAGTCTTGAGAAGCAGAAATGCAACTGATTATAAGTAATTGTCCTTTCCCTAAAGAAACCATATTGACTGATCCCCTATAAGAAAAGCAGTTCCTTAGTTTGTGGAAATAATTTTATTGCAGAGATTCTTTGTCATACTGTCACAATGGCTTTCTGTCATACTACTTGGTGTTCATCAGATGCGACCAGACTTCCAGTGTGAAAACCATTACAGTGAAGTAAATGCATCTTGAATCTTGAAAAACAATAATACAATATGATTCTCAGGACATACAATGATAAAATCAGCAGTAAAGTATATTGTATTGGGTTTGTGTGGCAAGGTTTTGGTAGCGGGGAGCTGCAGGGGCAGCTTCTGTGAGAAGGTGCCAGAAACTTCCACTATGTCCGAGAGAGTCAATGCCAGCTGGCTCCAAGATGGACCCGCCACTGGCTGAGACTAAGCCCATCAGCAATGGTGGGAGTGCCTCTGGAAAAAAACGGCAACAGCAATTGCAGCCAGAGAGAAACAACTCTGCAGACACCAAGGCCAGTGAACAGGGAGGGGGAGAAGGTGCTCCAGGCACCAGAGCAGAGATTCCCCCGCAGCCGATGGTGAAGACCATGGTGAGGCCTGGCTGTCCCCCTGCAGCCCATGGAGCTCCATGCTAGAGCAGATCTCCACCTGTAGCCCGGGGAGGACCCCACGCCGGAGCAGGGGGATGCCCAAAGGAGGCTGTGACCCATGGGGGACCCATGCTGGAGCAGTCTGTTCCTGTAGGACAGCAACCTCTGGAAGGGACCTGGGCTGGAGCAGGGGCAGAGTGTGAGGAGTCCTCCCCCCGAGGAGGAAGGAGCGGCAGAAACAACATGTGATGAACTGACCACAACCCCCATTCCCTGTCCCCCTGTGCCGCTGTGGAGGAGGAGGTAGAGAATTCGAGGGTCAAGTTGATCCCCAGAAGAAGACAGGTGTGAGGGGAAGGTGTTTTAAGGTTTGGTTTTGTTTCTCATTATCCTACTCTGATTTGATTAGTAATAATTTAAACTAATTTCCCCAAGTTGAGTCTGTTTTGCCCATGATAGTAATTGGTAAGTGATCTCTCCCTATGCTTATCTCAACCCATGAGCCTTTTGTTATGTTTTCTCTTCCCTGTCCAGCTGAGGAGGGGAGTAGGCACCTGGGTCCAGCCAGGGTCAACCCACCACAGATGTAAATAATCTGTCTGATTTCAGCTATAATAATTCATGAGGTTCATCCAAAATCTTTAGAAGTCCGTTAAGTTCAGTAGTAATGAAATAATTTGGTTTTTCCCTCACCCTATATAACAGGAAGGAAAAAAAATACAGAAGACTTGTCCACCTTTGCCTAGTTTGCCTCATTAGTCAGCGTGTTTCCTTCTAAAACTCAAATTTAGGCAAAACAGAAAAATAGAATCTCTTGGAGAAACGATCATGAAGATTTTCTTTCTCCTTCTTCCAGAGATTTCTAAAGAGTATAAATAGAGATCATTGTGAGACAAATAACTTCTTGGTTTTGCCCTGTTTTTCTCTCCCATAGAGATAGATTATCCTTCACTGAGGTATAATCATAGGCTAAGCTTTAGATCTGAAGGATGTATTGATATGCTTTAAGATGTCACTGGTAGGGTAATTATGATATATCACCTCTGTGACACCAATATATCTAAAATTTTCCGATTGCTTTCATTTAGCTTTCAGTTGTATTTCAAACTTGCATAGAGCTGCATTTTACAATACATGGACAGGTAAATTCCAACTGCTTGTGCCAACCAGAGTCCTTTGATGTGAAGGGAACACAGAATGAAACTTAACTGGGTCTCAAACCATAGTTGGTAGCAGCATACTCACTTCAAGTTGAGGTGAGGAGTTTGTAGATTTCTTTGAGAGAAATCATACCAGAAATATTTTTACAAAAATATAAAAAGTTAGTATTAAGTTAAAAAGTAGCACATTTTAGCTACATAGGATGATTAAAAAAAAAACCAAACCACACTCCACACCATTATGCTTGAAAAAACTATTTTTGGACCTAAAAGTCGTCAGAAAGTAATGATTCCATGATTAATTAGCCCAATGAATCAGTGAATCTATGGTTCACATATATTGTAAACCATGTTGTTGTGTTATAGTAAGCTTTGGTATTTTGAGCTACTTCTGTAGCTTTTTCCTAGTGACTTGCACTGAACTTTCTAGGTACATTTAAGTGTGATTAGATTTATGTTCAGTTGGCTCTGTTTTCTGCCTTTTTTAGGGAGACCTCAGCAGATGAAACATTTCTGAAACATTTCTCTGCATTATTATTCTGTCAGATTTCAGATTTATTAATCTCATGCACTTGTTAAAGAACTCTCTTACAGTGCTACTGAAAAGGGGATGAACTAAAAATATATTTGAGTGGTTCTTTGAATTGTGACTGGGTTACAAGGCAGGAATTTATATAAGCTTTTTGTGAGCTCTTAGTTCAAAATGCTCTGCTTAAACCACCTGGAAGAAAAACCTATGAAGTAGGGGGGGTGATTTCTGATAAACAAGTTACTTCTCATTGAGTTTTCTCTTCAATGTACATATTTAAATCAAGGAAAGAAACTGGCTGTTCAGTTGACTAATAGCATAGAGAAAATATATATACAAGAAAATAAGACCGGTTCCAGCTCAGTTCAAATCGATCTAACGTTAGACTGAAACTACATATTACTATATATGCCAATTGTATGAATTACATAAGTCTGGTTATTTTGCTCTTTGAAGATTTCTTTCCTGAACCATTCTAACAATTTGTAAAAATGTATTAAAATGTATTTCATTATTTTCCAGTGAGAAAAATCTATTTTACCTTTGTAACTAGGGGGCTAAAGCTGTCAAATCTCGTGCTATGAGAGGCTGGAAGAATGGCGGGCAAATGAGATGGAAATTTGCTTTAATGCAAGTTGAAGCATTGTGGAGAAATGAACAGTCCACTTAACAATTCATTAGTTCTCTAGCTGAAGTTTGCAACCTCTGACAGCTGCGATTTCATTTTCTTAAGGATGCAGAAACGGATCAGTAACATGTCTCATATGAACAGTTCTCTCCCTTGTGAAGGGCCCAACTCACTGGTCGGTACTCCATTGCCACACTCACATGGCAGAGCAAATTGACCATTTCCATGTAACTTCAGATATTCACTGCTTGATATTTTGTCCATTTTCCACAATTTTTTTTCCTACGATCTCAGCTGCAATATTGCTACTATCTCTCTTACCAATACAAGCTGGCCTGATCCTCTCCTGAAAGCACAGCATTTCATCTAGAGTGCCTGAGCACTGATTCCCCTATCACTTTTGTTTCACCCTGTTGAGAAGTTTCTTACAACAGACTTAGATTACACAAAGGTATACAGCCCCAGGGTTTTTTTACATGAGAAAAGGTACAAGCTGCTTGCTGTAGTCAAGGAATATAACTTAATTTGTGATTTAGATATCACACAGTTTACTAACTGAGGAAATAATCTGCTGTATGGTAGGAACTTGAAACTTCAATACAGAAGTACATCAAGGGTGGATTTTTTTAGAACAACTTGGGAAAGGCCTCGGAAGAGTGCAAAGGACTTTTTTTCTCATCACATCAACACTTTGAGAAACAAAGCAAATCCTCCTTCTAAACTGCAGTACAGGGTGGTTTTTTTTTTTCTCCCTCCCCCCTCCCCAAAGTGCTGATAGTCCTGGCCTTCAGGAATTATCTTGTTTGTGAATATAATTATACATCCCACATCTATTCCCCGTCTGCCCTTCCCCCTTCTTGAAATCTTTCAGGTATGATTTTTGCATTGAGAGGAACAAGATAAGTTCCTTTTTAAATGCCATGCTCATCCAAAGGGAGGGGGGAAAAGAGACTTGAAGTATAGTGTGCACCTTCCGCAAATGCTGAGAGGGAGAAGTTTCCAGCCTCATGCGGCAGGGAGTAAGTTTGCTGTGCTAGAATGTATATGTAGAATGACTTGAAGAACTCTGGTTATTTGTAAATAACCTTTCTGTATATGTGAACACTTACTACTTCACAGCTATGTTCTTCAGTTGGAAGACTCACAAAATACTGTGAAAGATGATGTAAGAATCCATCCTCTCCGTTTAGAAATCAACCAGGAATAGCTCTTATCCAGAACTCCACTCACAGTGCAAAAGACACTTGTATTTTAAACTGAAGGAAGAGGATCACAAAGATGCTTTAACTGTATTTTATACTTTACTATTCAATTGCATGTTCCTGTAATTCACAGACTTTTCTGGGTTTGGCTGTACATACCGTACTGCCATCTGTCATACTTACGAGAACATGAAGCTTTAAGGCGGCGTGCTGGCATGTTTTTGACCTACGCAATACGCTGCATTTATAAAATACTATTGTTAAAATTTGCAAAACAACCTTGTTGTACCATTGTCAGCTCATTATTTCATGTTCTGCAACACTATCTCAGAACATGGAGGATTGAGTGATTAACCAGGTGTACTTGCAAAAAAACTTATCTTGTTCTCCACGGCCTCTCTATATCTTTAAATGAAATGTGACAGTCCATCCAGTTCTGAGAGAATCTTCAAAAGTCTGCCTGAGTATAACTTTAACAGCGCTTTGTCTGAGATTTCAGATAATCTTAAAGTAGCAGTGGAGTGGGAATGGCCCTGTTCATTCTACTCTGTACTAACTCTAGTTCTAGAGTTCTGCTGCTTATAAATGAGGCAAGAAAGAAGCAGTGGCACTGAGTTACTAGGTAATACTTAATAAGGTGCGGTTGAGACAAGATTAGGGTATCAGAAATGAAGGACTGGGCTTGAGAGGTGTGGGAGGTAAGAACGTTGAGCACACTTTAAAAATATGTGTAGTGGGGCTATGAATAGAATAGAATATTTCACTTGGAAGGGAAGTAGGGAACAGTTAACTTTTTTTCAAGAAGATCAACAGATTTAACTTTCAAAAGTGTGGCAATTGTTTTAGTGTGCAACAGTAAGCAGCTACAGTCATATGATATTTGTACATAGTCATTTTCTTTCTCTTGCTGCTATAGCTCCTATTAAAAGTTATAAATAATTTTAAATTAGACCTGATATTTTAAAAGTAACTGAGTTACAATTTGTTTCAGCAATAGTTTTACACATGGTTTATTAAAATAATATCAGGTGTTTTATAAAACCAACAGCATCCCATTAATAGAATAAATTTCCAAGTATGTCAATAGCTACATACTTGGAAAATTAAGAAAAATTCATTAGGATAGTTACAATAAAGAAAGAACTAAATTAGGTACTGAAGCCTTTCAGAGTTTTTTTAGGGGGTGACTAGAGTTGTTTCTGTACATCTAAGTCTTCCTCTGCCTGTATGTTTTGCTGAATTAAACAGAGTATCTGCAGACTGTAGTGAAGATGCTTGAGTGGGACTGGATTTATTCTGATGTCATAGAGAGAGGTCAATGATTAAATTTGACTGTATGCTTGGAATCCTTAAGGCTTATTCCAACATTTTCTTTGATAGAATTGGAAGAGACCTTCAAAGGTCATCTAGTCCAAGCCCCCTGCAGTGAGCAGAGACATCAACTAGGTCAGGTTGCTCAGAGCCCAGTCCAACCTGACCTTGATTGTTTCCAGGGATGGGGCACCTACCACCTTTCTCGGTGACCTGTGCCAGCATTTCACCACCCTCATTTTCAAAAATTTTTTCCTTATGTCTAGTTTGAATCTACTCTCTTCTAGTCTAAAACCATTACCCCTTGTCCTGTTGCTACAGGCCCTGCTAAAAAGTCTGTCCCCATCTTTCTTAGAAGCCCCCTTTAAGTACTGGAAGGCTGCAGTAAGGTCTCCCCAGAGCCTTCTCTTCTCCAGGCTGAACAACCCCAACTCTCTCAGCCTGTCCTCATAGGAGAGGTGTTCCACCCCTCCGATCATTTTTGTGGCCTCCTCCGGAGCTGCTCCAACAGGTCTTTCCTGTGCTGAGGGCTCCAGAGCTGGATGCAGTATTCAGAATAAAGTGTACTTTATTCTGTATCCGTTCCTACAGTTTTTAATGTTCTCCACCTTAACTTCAGGATTGCTGCTTCCTAGTAAGGTTGATGGAAAGGCAGTATCTATTATGTGGTAAGGTATTAATCTAAAATACAAAACGTACATGTAGCTTTCAGGCAGGAGACTGATAAAAGAAGCCTAGAGAAATAATGGTGCTAGTTGTTTTTTTTTTTAAGATGTCACTCAAAGTCCAGATATCCTGCAGTTAACCCAGAAACCCAGAGAGATGTTTTCTTGGCAGTGCAGTGCGCGTTAAGTGCTATAGTTTCTTCAGCTTTCTGATGCCTTAATTTTTTGTGCTTGGAAATCATCTGTCCACTGTAACCAACTACTACTTCTACCTAGAAGCTATATTGTGATTTTAAATCAGGGGAAGACAAGGATGTTTGCTTTTATTGTCCTTTTATAATAACATTATGTGAAAGATGGTATTTGTTGTATAGGCTGTTTGTTCACTGGTGATCACATTCCTGTGACTTGTAACATCCCTATCAGTCTTCATAACCTCTAAACAGTCTTTTTTTCCAACTCAAGCAGGTTCAGTTATGTTGTAATTTAAAGGGTTTTTTTTCCCTATTACTACTGTAAAGACACTTGTGTAAAACATTTGCATTATTAATCATAATCAATAGCTTATCTAAAATTTCAATTGACAAGCATATAGCAAATCTTCTTTAGCAAGTATGCATAGTATATCATCCATACGAGTAGCTTGTTTTTGATAAATTAACTACTCCCATCATCCTTAGTACAGTTCAGTTTAATCTGTGTGTTGTACAGATTAACATCACTGTCTTCCTTCAGGGCTTATTTTGTAGATGGAGAAAAGAAGCAGGCTAGATTTATAGAAACTTCTTATTTGAGAAAAGGCACTGAAAGGATTGAAGGCGTTTTCTCTGTATTTCAGTAGGAGTAGCCTGAGAGAAGTAGCTTGGCTTCATAAACCAGCTGCTTTTCTGCAACATATATGTGGTAGGAGGAAGAGCCTAGAGCAGGCTGCAGAGCTAGCAGTTGGTTCCTGCTGCATTGCCTTTTCTCCTTCCCAAGAGCGAGAACAGCTTCTGTATTCTGAGAAGTGGAGGGAGGGAACTGTCTGCTGCAAACCTGTTGCTTATCAGAAAATGTAACGTTTGAAGAAGCACGGGGTGAATTTGAACGTTTCAGAGTTCGTGCAGGGTCATTCTTAGATACTGAATTCTTCTTGTTCTCCCTGTGAAAAATACTAATACATTACAGCACTTATTTATAATTCCGTTGGGTTAAGAGATATGCAGCACAAAACTTGCTGCCTATGGGCCAAACCAAATTTGGCTGCATTACTGTTCTGGTGTATTGTCTGAAATACAATTCTTTTACAGCAGGTGGGGACTATGTTGGGTTATGCTAGTTGTATTTAAAATGATTTGGGGGGGAAAAGCAAAGCCTTTTGAAAACTCTAAATCTTACTGTTTTACAAAACAGCTGAATAAAAATTTCAAGTAAACAGAAATATCACATGGGGGTATGTGAAAACCAGTGGGAATTTCAACCTTCCTTTTCCTCCAAAGGGAGGGGAGGAAGAGGATCAGATTTTTATATTTAATAACTGAATTTGTCATGAGCATGTTTTTGTTTTGGTTTACAGATCAACCATGGATTTGGAATATTCCTTACACTCACGCCCCTGATACGCATGGAAATATGTGGGTTCCGTCGTGAATGTTTCCAGTGTTCTGTGATGTGCCGACGCTGAGCCCGCCGTGCTACTTGCAAGACTGCGTATTTCTGTTTTTTAAGCCATGATGTCTGCTATAATGGTTAATTTGTAGTTGAAAGAAATATTAAAATGTTGATGATGGGAAGATTCTTGGAGAATCTGTAACCATATTATTATAAATGAACTCGTAACACTGCATTTTTAAATACCTTTTTTATATGCCTTTTCCTTACTGTGGTTCATAATATGCTTTTCAAGATTAAAACAATTGTAGACTGTTCTCAGAGATTCTCTCTGCATTTTTAGCTGTGATGAGTTTAAAATTTACTGTTCTGTGAGACTGTCAGTTGGCCCCAGTGGCTGGAATAAAAGTTTCAGTATGTAAAATGAAAATAAAAATAAAGTCAATCTTGTTTATATATCCTTTGTTCAATCTTCTCCTGTGTACATTTCGAATTGGATTGAACCTTTGCTTTGCAATTAGCACTTCCACTGCAAGCTCTAGTGTTTGCTGGTTTGGCTTCTTGCCAGTTTTTTCCTCATCCTCTTCCCCCCTGCCCCACCTTGCAGACATGCAAGTACTGCCCAAAACACTGCATTGAAGTGGGTGGGCTTGGCTGCTGAAGACTAGTCTTAAGTAGTTCTATGGTGTGTATGAACCACTGGTCCTGCAGCCTGGAAATCTTGCAGTATGGTGTGGTACTTTTGGATCCCAAATAATCTGACTGGGTAGCTGTTCCAGCGCAGTCTTGTTCATTTTGCAGTGTCATTCCCCAAGATGGTTTGGAGTATACTGGGAGTACTTCCCAGTGTTTGTCTAATGTTTTTCTATCCCTGTTTCATTCCAGAGTTACCACAGAAAAGGTGTAGGAAATCATCATGGCATCTGGCTAGCAAGGAGAAGTTTTCTTTCATTTTCCCACACTGTCACCTACCAGTCCATGGAGAAACTCTATGAAGTACTGCTGCTTTTCCATCTTTCATACCCTTTCCCTGTTGTTGTACCCTCTCTACTTACATTCAAGTTCTAGTGCAGTTATGAGACAATCTTTCAAATCAAAAAGCTCATGACTTTGAGTTATTGTTGGGGAAATTATTATACAGTCTCTTACTCAAAGGGTAAATGGAGCTAGAGAGTTCCTGTAACACAGGAGAATTTTACACTCATTCTTCAAGCAAGAACCAGGAACTTGGGTATTTAAGTTGCTCATTTCTAGCTTGTGTTGGCAATTTAGAGGCCCAGTAATCATTATTATTGCTTTATCTGATTTTGAGAACTTTGGAAATAATGTGAGCCAGCTATGGGGCAGAATACTCCTGGGATGTCCATGGAACATACAGGAAGATAGGAACATACAGGAAAGCTTTCTGTTTTCCACCTTCCCTCGATGCTGTATGTAAATCTTTATATTACATGCAGAAACTGTTTACTTCTATCCCTGATGAGCCTGAAAAGAGAGGGCTCAGGGAAAGTAACATGAAAATGGAGCAGTGTGCTCTGAAAACTGAGAGATATCTTCATAGCCGTTGTCATATTTCTATTTTTTAAGAGAGTATGATCTCATTGTGATTATTTTCATTTTGTGATAATTGGAGTTCTAAGTAGAAAGATGTCTTTGTATGAGGAAAGCTTTAAGACTTCTAGAAGGTCAACTAACAATTAATAGACAGTTATCATGAATTTGTGAAGAATGTTAATGATTTATTAACGCTACATATGTGAGTATTTCTATTTTTGGCATAGAGTGGTTTGACCAGCTCCAAGGCGTTCCTGGTTAAATTCCAGCTGGAATTTTTCCGTTTCCAGGAACTTGGTATGATTTAACTTCAGCTCTCCAGGGCTCAGATTAATGCACTGTCAGAAGATCATTCCAAAGCCCGGCGGTGGGAACAAACAAAGCAAGTGATCAGTTCTGCTAGGAAAACTCGGGAGATCTTTCCGACGCAGAGCTGCGACCCAAAGCAACTTGGACCGTGGCAGAAGGCTGGAAGTGAGGCACTGCTGGGTGGCAGAGGCGAGAAAAGAGTGAAAGCTGGCGGTTTGGTTTGCTGGACAGTGTGTGGTGTGAGGCCAACTAACGGTTCAAGTAGGGTTGAGTTTGGTTGAAACAGCTATGCACGTAGCTCCGTTTTAACTTCGGCTCGTCCAGAATGGCAAGGATAACTTGTTTTGAAGAAACTGTCCAATGATAACTAAAACTCCAGGGTGGCAACAGTCTTTTGCAGTCAGTCCTATGCAACCCAAACACAGCTGGGCTTCGTGTCATATTAGAGCTGGCTGGAAGGCTCTTGACAAACCCTTTGGCCAGAAAATGCTGTTTAATCACAACTTTATAGCTGTGCAGCCTCTCAGGTGCCAGGATGGACTTAAGAACACTTCTTAACTGCCAGAATAAAATTTTTAAATTCCTCTTGTGCAGAATATTTTGAAATTCCATTTTTTGTACCACCCTAATAATTTTTTTCGTGTTTTTTTTCAGTTTTTCTGCTTTCACTCCTATTTCACTTCATTCTGGTAAGTAGTTGAACTGTGTGTAATCATTTTCTATCTAGAAGATCAGGGGATTTCAGAATTCATTCTGAGGAAAAGTAGGGGCCCTAGCATTTGGAAGTGAAACTATGAGTAAAGAGAAGGAGAAAACAGACAAATTAGCCCAACCCACAGCAGAATGTCATGCAACTGGATTTGACTCAGGGATCTTTGGTTAAAGCGGTATTTCAGTCTGAGATCCATGTGCTTCTCCTTTATTTTTAAAAGGTAGTTTGAATTTAAAAAAAAAAAAAAGGCAATAGCATTGTCTGTAGCAGTAATTGTTATTCAGCACATCTTTTTTACTCAATAAATTGCTGATTAATTTTGCTTGCTGCTGCTGCGAGTGAATCTGTTCTGATGTCCCTTCAAAATTAAGTGCTTTCCATTACAAACAAGAGTGTAAGTATTGATTGCTAATGCGTAGCAAAACACGCTGGTGCAAACAACATGCATACATTTCTGCAGTGCTGCTAATTAGGTGGTAAAGAAGGAAGCAGCGTGCTTTTCTGTGCCTAAATGGCTAAAACAATTTGATCAAGCCCTAGCCAACTTTAATGGCTAATGCAATTGGTTATGGTTTGTAAAAAGTCAACTGACTCCTACCCCCCAGCTGTACGAGGTCCCATACTGGTGTCATAAACCACCCGTCACAGAGGTCACAGCCTGGAAGGGAAGCGAAGCCAACTCTGCAGAGCCGCCATACACCCTGCAGAAGGAGAGATCAAGGTGGATGACTGGAAACTCGGTTTCACAATGGCACCTCAATACCGGACTGCATTGCTGTAGCCACTAACGTAATGGGATAGTACCAGTTTACTCCCTCTTGGGCCAAGGAAGGAAACTTGGTGTTGCTTGTGATTCTGAAAAGGTTAAATCTTCTGTCAAGGGCAGCGTAACGTTGTGCACTTTCTTACTGGAGTCACATAGTAAAGCAATGATCTAATTTTGGTTTGTTCAAGACCATGGCAGAGTGATCTATCTAGAGTCTTTTCACCGCACATGAGATTAAATCCAACATCACAGAAGGTAAAAAGGTGTAAAAGGTACCAGGCTTTTTGTTCCATGCAGGGTGTGGAAACGTGCAACAATATTATAGCTGTCTCATTTGGTGGCTTTCCTAAATGTGTCGGTGTGCTTTTTTTTCCAGCAGTTCAGTGGTATTTGTGGGTTAATTCTTTGTACTTTCTTCTGCGAAGGCTTTCTATGGTTTTGATATTTCAGCCTGCCTTCCAGTAAGCAAGTATGAACAAAGTAACAGAAATAACTGCACACAAAATTTCAAGTAAATTAAAATTAATGAAGAGAGATGTGATACCAAGAACTGAATGTTGAAATCGGTAAATTAATGTCATATATAGATATTCACTGTGACAAGCTCTGGCTACCCAATGTGTGTATTTGAAAAAGCTAAAATGGAGATGTAATGTTCTTTATAATCACAGAATCACAGAATCACTAGG
>NW_010556929.1:0-67982 GCF_000687285.1 Phaethon lepturus
TGGTGGTGGTGGTCTGGGGAGGGTGCGGGTACAGGGAAGGGGGGAACAATCCCGAAGTGACCAAACACAAATTTTAAAAGTAGCCTTACATTAATGAGGCTGACGAGATTGTAGTAGTAGTGTTGTTGCGACGTTATAGTCTAAGGATGTAAAAGAGGAAAAGCTGATGGGGGGAAGGTCTTTTTCTTAATCCCCGTAGATGTAGCTGGGTGTAAAACAGACAAACTTTGAAGATCAATTCCTTTCACAGATCTGTAATAGAAAATTAAGCACCACATTAAGTATGTTATTTTCTTAAGACAAGCTACCTTTGATAGGATGTAATTAACATGTGGAACTGGAAATAGAGACAAGTATTTATTGCCTGCGAAGAGTAAAATGTTAACAGAAAGTACAGTTTGTGGAATAATTGTCATGAGCCTTAAAAGTGGTTTCCCTTGGTCTATGAATTTTTTAGTATCCAACAGTTGTTCATTGAGGTAACAGACTTCTCTTCAGAAGAGACATTGTAACTTTTAAGGGAAAAATTTTCTGAATTGGTATTTTTGATTGATTCTGTTTTCTCTTTACTTTGAGTTTTGTATTTTTAAAGAAATATGTTCTGGAGCCATCTGTAAATGTTTGCAGTTTTGAGGGAGTTGTTATGTTGTGTTTTTTCTGTCATTGGAAGTAGCATATTTTAACTGCCTGTGCTAATGTGAGAAGTTTTGTCCCTTGAAAGTGCTTGTCTGTCTTAATCATCTGGAGATGCAGATGACTAACCGAGACACAGACGTGTGCATGATAGGCGTTTGCATTTGATCAGGTGAATCCTATCCTATGTGCTGTGCAGAACATGTGATTGTTAGTGAGATGTAGAACTGAGTCGAAGTGCTGCGATCCCTCCTTGATAATCAGTAGTTCTGCATGTGGATGGAGCTTTGCAAATATATAACTGTATTCCTATAGTCGTATAGATGCCTTTTTCTGAAGAGCTAAGTATTACAAGTAGAATTAGTAATGATTTAAATATGTAGTACAATTTTCATGTTCTTGCACTGCGTGTTGGGACAAGTCTGTGGGTGCATGAAATCAGTACCGTGAATTCTGGGTGTTTGTTTCTTTGCGACAAGAATTACTGAAAGGCAACTCTAGAGGTCTGCTTTTCCAGCAAGCAGATTTCTTTCACATTTTTTTTTGTGCAGGCTATATCAGATGAAACCTATGAAGTGTATAATATCATGATTGTGTTTTTAACAGCTTACTTTGTATCTCTATGAAGCTTTCAAAGCAGTTTTAATGGTGCGTCGAATGTATGCTTTGTTTAAGGGGAGTGACAATGGATGTGGGTATGACCAAATTCGAGACAAAGACTAAAGTAATTACACTGATGGATGCTCCAGGCCACAAAGACTTCATTCCAAATATGATCACAGGAGCTGCACAGGTAGAGATAGTGTTTTAAAACTCTTTTTCCAATAGCATTAGTATTTGTACCTTTTTCTTAAATTGGTTTTCTTCTTCTTTTAAAATCCAAGATGAAATGGAATCATTGATGGTGCTAAGATATCTTTGAGTTTTTCATGAGTTTTCTAAACTTAAAAAAAGAATGTATTTTTTTAACTTTAAAGGCAGTTGCTTTTCTTGTTTTGGGGCATTAACTTTTTGGGAGTTTTATTAGGGAAGTAATTTTGATACTAAGTTGCAGTTTGATGAAATCAGACTTGAGCTTTGAAATGTGCCATATTTCTACTCAAGAAGTTCTGTCAAAGTGGTTTTCTAGGTAAAGATTTTAACTGGTTTTGAGCCTAAAGAAGAAAAGATTTGGAGAGGTCAAACAAAAGGCATTCTTCTATTTTTTATACGGGATGACAAAACATAACATAGCAAAGTTTATGCAGAGTGCATCTGTGTTGTCAATAGGACATTTGCAGAGACTATGTGCCACTTGTTGAGGAACAGTAGGTAAAGTCAAAAGTATTGGGCGCTTCCCATTGAGTTCAGAATATTACCATTCTTATATAGGTTAGTTATTTAATTTATGGAAATAGTAAATTGGGGGGTGGAGGAAGAATAACATGTGATTACATGACATAAAATGTCTGAAAATTTTTCCACTTAAAGGCACCCATTTTTAAGTAGTAGAATTGATTCTCCAAAGTAGCGGTGTAATCAAAGATTTTTTTTTTTTCTGAAGTTAAGCTACTGTTGTAGAGGTTTTTGCTTTGTGCATGTCATTACATTCTGAAATGTGAATTTCATCTTAAGATCTCAGTAAGGATGGGTACTGTTAGTATGAATTTACAGAGAGAGAACTATACTGTAGTTTGTTTGCTCCAAATTGTGCTCTAGCTCTGAAGCACAGCCTGGGTAAGAATTCAGACCTTGTGACCCAGTGGTTAGGCTGCAGAATAGTCAGAAGTTTGCAAATTAGTGTAGAGCCTGTACAGTCATCTATATTGTGGAGCATATATTGTAGGAAGGTCAGGAGTTTTAAAATTAGAACTGGATCTTTATTTTCAGAACAGTGGAAAATGTCATCTCAGACACACCATATTCTTTACAACTTTAGTTTAAATTGGTTTGTCTTTTGGGGGAAAAGTAATACAGACAGAAATGTTAGAAGACTTGCAGATCAAGCAGCAGTTGTATCAGTTCAGCAGAAGATGGGGCTGGCCAAATATGACTTGGTATCTCTATGTTCCCTCAGCTCTCAGGATGGTGGGGGGCTGGTGTGTTCTGAAGCCTGTTAAGAAATTACTGAAACTTTGCAAGTTTCTGTTGCCTATTAGAGTAGGCTCAATGCTGAAGCAAGGGGTGGAAGAAAGCAACCTTCTAAATGGCTCTGATGCCTTTTTATCGTGGAGAATTCTGTTAGGAGGTGAATCCCCAACTGCTGTTATGCAAAATGCAAATCAGCCTTATCAGGGCCAGGATCTGTCCTTTGATACATATGGTTAATTCACGTAAGTCCCCAGGTACGGTTTTTATAATTTAGAAAATACAGGATGTCCTTTTTTTTGAGGGAGAAGTTCACCACAATGCATTTTGGAGACTGATAGCTGTGGGGAAAATCATCCCTCATCCTTTTCCCGTTCTCACACTTGCACCGTCTCTGTATGAGCTGTGGGGATTTCACGCCTAAGACAGGGCGAGGGAATTCAGAGCCAGGACAATGTGCTGTCTCTGTTCCTTCTCCTGGCATCCTGAAGCATAAGTGTGTAAGGAAGGGAGAAGATTGAACTTTTTCTCCTCTCTTTCCATTATGTCCATCTCATCAGTCCTATGAAATTGTCTTACAATTTCTTGCTTCTTGACAGCAGTACCTTTATTGTTCACATCCGTTGCCATTGCTTGATACATGACGATGGTCTAACTGGCTGTTACTTAACACCAAAGCAGGAAAAGGAGAAGAAATATTAGCAGCATTTAAGGCTAACAGCAAAATCTGTGGTTTCTCCCTGTGCTTACATGCTGACTCTTGTGCAGTGCTGTAGACTGTGTGATATCTATTTGCTCTTAATGCTGTGGCAGAGAATTTGCCTAGGTGATAAAATAGGCTGCTTTCTCTTTTCCACCTGATTTTGCCATGCTCCAGTGTGAGTGGACTGTGAAGGATCGACATCCAACATGCAGTCAACCAGTTGTCCCAGTGATATAGTGAGGTGATTTATCTGTAATTTTTGCATCTTCTTGCTATGAAGGTGTCCAGACTGAGGCAGGGAGAACTGGACATTGTGCTCATACCCGTTCTTAAGCTTTTGGAGCAAGGGCCACTTTTGTATAGTTGAGATCTGTGCAGCACATTCATAGTGGATAGTTTGAAGAGGACAGGTTCTTAAAACCAAGAGTTGGCTTGTGTTTAACAGAAAATGGTGGTTTATGACATGAGATGACATAATATCTCACTGAAGTGGGCATGACACAGGTAGGACAGAGCAGTTTCAATTACATTTCAAGCACATCGGGATTCCTCCCATGTAAAGTAAATTTTGTGTGAAATATTGCTGATTGACATATTTACCCAGATTATTTCCACCTCTTAATCGCTTTTGATTGTGTTTCTTTTCTTTTAATCTAGGCTGATGTGGCTATTTTGGTTGTAGATGCTAGCAGAGGAGAGTTTGAAGCAGGGTTTGAGACTGGTGGACAAACTCGAGAACATGGATTATTAGTGCGCTCTCTTGGAGTGACACAGCTAGCTGTTGCAGTCAATAAAATGGACCAGGTACATGCTTAATTTTTTAATTTAATTGAAGGGCTTCCATCTAAGATTGTGGACCCTAAGTTTAAGGATCAACGTTGTGAAACCAATAATGAAGTATTGTTTCTTTCTTTGATTCTCAGGTCTGTCTCTTGTGTTTAGACTTTACAATACTTTTCTTTTTATTTACGGGTGTGTTTTCAAAGGACACAGAAGGATAGTTTTGGTGCTAAAATGGGGTCCCTCTTGTACTTGTGAAAATCTCACATCAGCAGTTAACCCAGTGGCATATGCAGGGGCATCTTGGTGGTCATTCTGGTCTGGACTAGATGACCTTAAAAGGTCCCTTTCAACCCAAAGATTCTGTGATTCTTTGATAAGACCCCAAGAGCTTTATTTAAATCTGTAAGGTGTGTTAGATATTACTAGTTGTGTTTCACATCATTACTATATTCTTGCTGAATCTGAATTTTGTGTAAACTTAAAAAAAAAAAGGTGCTGTTGAAGGACAAATCAAACTGAAGGGGCTTGCAAATTAAATGGTCTATTGTTTGCTATCAGTAATTGTTAATGTGTATGCTCTTACGTATTCAACTATGAATCCACCTGATCCACCTATAAATTTCATAGTTATAAATTCATTGGGTACTGTGTGCGAAGAACACCTACAGGTACTACAGAACTGGTGACATGCAGCTGTATGTCCAAGTCATGGTTAAAAACCTAAAATTTTATTATCATAATCTGTTTTCTATTTTAGGTCAATTGGCAACAGGAAAGATTTCAGGAAATTACGAGTAAGCTTGGCCAATTTCTTAAACAAGCTGGCTTTAAGGTAATGTAAATTTATGAGGTCTTTGTTGCTTTGTTCAGGCATTTGGGTATGATGAGCTTTTCTTCCAGTCAGGTTATTTTGTGTCACTTCCCTGCTACTACTACGTGCACATAGTATGGCAGATTCCTTTTCTTACTGGCAAGGTGTGCATTGAGCCCTGGATAAGGTTAGTCAGTTCTTCAGTACTCTTTCTGTCATCATCTTTGTTTAGCTCTGTTGAATCTTTGGGGCAGTCATCTCATTTGTAGTTTCTTGGGATTGTTGTCTACAAAGCAAAATAGACCAAGGGTCGTATATGTTAATGTTCGGGATTACATGAATGACAGTAGAGAGTTTTATACCAGAGCAGCTGTCAATGTGGACTATGAACTCAGAATAACACTCTCCATTTGCTGTTCTTGACTATTCTCCTTTTTCCTCAATTCCAACTACTATCCCTGTGGACTGGCTGTGGCCTTCCTGAAATCCCTATGCATAAACCAGCAATTCAAAACAAAGTTTGCCAAATATGGAATGGAGTTTGTTACCTGAACTCAGTTTCCAGTTGTTAATGTTGCTATCATCATGTTTAAGTATCTCCAACTCTGTTGGAGCACTGTGATCAGGCAAGAGATAAACAAAAGGGAAATGGATCTACTGCCTTCTCCAGGGGAAATAGGAATGTGCCAACTGTTCTTTTATAGCTTAGGTGCATAATACTGAAAAAATGTGCCTCTTGCTTCTGATAGAAGATCCTGTTGTTAATGTATGCTTAATGTCCGTTTGTTTTCTTAATTAGGAATCAGATGTGGCTTATATCCCAACGAGTGGCCTTGGTGGTGAAAATCTGGTCACAAGGGGTCAGTCAAGTGACCTCACAGATTGGTATAAAGGAAAGTGTTTGTTAGAGCAAATTGGTGAGTGCAATTTTCCTCATTTAAAAACTAGTATATCTTAGTCCTGTGTATGTCAAAACTTTCATTTTGGGGGAAATGTGGGACAAAGTCGTTGGAATGCAATATAGTTGATTTATCCCTAAGTGAGAAGTCTAAGAGTCTTATCAATTTATTTGCAGATTCTTTCAAGCCACCACAGAGATCAGTGGATAAACCATTTAGGTTGTGTGTTGCTGATGTTTTTAAAGGTTGGTTGTTTTTATAATATTTTCACCATCATTTCACCGATATTTAACACAAGTGTTGAAAAACGATGTATAAGTAAGACTTAAAGTAGGAGCTTTATGTGTATTGGTAGTCTTGAACAGGAATAGTAAATTTTCAGGCACTGTTCTTTGTCAAGTTTTAGATAGTACCGCTGAAGGAGAAACACAATGGAAAAGAAATTGAGGAAGAAAATCTGCATGATCAGCTAATTGGCTAAGTAGTGAGTTGATGGTTCTGTGGGACAGAATTTGGGAGTTTCTCTTTCACAAACTGGTTCTTGTTGCCTAAATGAATGTTTCTTAAACTTTTTGCAAGTGTGACTTTGGGCGCTTTTACCTTTCACTACTAGATTTATAAAAAAAAATTTGACTTGTTCCTTTTATGTTCATTGTTGTAGCTGTAAATAATGGTAAATTCCTTCATTTTCATATAAAAATTTGTGGGAGGGTGAAGTGAAAGAAAAGATGTGGGGGAGGAGACTGTTATAACCAGCCAAGGATTTAATGAAAGGTAGCTAGCTATTCCCTAGCACTAATGCAGATATGGACAGCAAATAACTATAACGAGGTCTTATTCCCATTGTCTGGAGAAAATAGACTGTCTTAAGCCCTTAAGGTTTTCATGGTAAACTTGTTAATTTTTTTGGTTATATGCATTTACATTTACAGGTAATTTAGAAGAAATAAGGTTTGTAACACTCATCCCATTTGAAACGTTTCATAGGTCCCTCAAGAAATGTTGCAAAATAATAACAGCATGATTTGAAATATTGTAAATAATTGTAGTCAAATATTATTATTGAAATTCATATTTTAAAAGAAATTCAACTTTTATGTATAGGGGATTTTTAGGGGAAGTACAAACAAGCCAGATCAAAATATTGATTGTAACTGGAAAAATCAGTTTTGTGCAATTTTCATGTGGATTTTTGAGAGAACACTAGATGCTGTACATGCCCTGGATTAGCTGACGTAAGGTACTGAAGCCATAATGTTAAATATTGAAACTTTGCATAAGAATTTACCCTAGTGTGTTACTGCTAGTTTTGTCATCTAGGCTGTCACTGGTTTTTTTTTTTTGTTTTTTTTTGGTTTTTTTTGTTTTTAATTTTGTGAGCTGTGGGAAGGTATTTTAGGATTATTGATTGAGGTCTTTCAAAATCTTATCACAACTTTTTGTTGCAATAACCATTTTTGTGTTGAGCTGAGTTTCACAAAATGAGCAATTTTGACTAAATCTGTTCTGTGGAAAAGTCTTGATTTTTTTTTTTTTTTTTTTTGGGTAAAGTATGCTCTTAATGTCTTTGGAAGGGACTCAATTTACATATACAGGGTTTATCACTAAATGTGGCCTTTTAGGTGTTTTTTAGGCTATTTTTTTTTCTTACTTTGTGATCTCAAAACTTAATTAACTTAGATGCCACCAGAGGAAGTAGCTACAGGTACGAGTACATGAAGCAACAGTTGTTCTCTGCTCTATTCCAGTGCCTGTGCATGCTCAGGAGGAGCTGTCCATAAAATTGTGTAAAAAGTGAGAGTGCTGAGTGTACTCTTGCATAGTTTGGAAAACCCCTTTCTTTATCAAGGTTACCCACACATATGATTCATCTACCTCAGCCTGATTTTAGCTGTTGTCCTCCATAGCCCTCCTAATATTCTCTCCAGGCAAACTATCTCCTGATCCAAGAAGTCGCTGTAAATTCCTTCACCGCTGCATCAGTCCCCACCTATCGTATTATAATGCTGTCTAGGGTATGGCTTGACCTGACTTTTAAAGAAGCCTTGTCCAGCAGCCAAATTCTGAGGACAAAGAACATGTCCTGGCAGAACCTGAGTACCATGAAAACACAGAAATCAGGCCATTTTTTATGCCATGGTTCTGTCCCCCACTATCCATTTTGTACTTGCATTGATTTCATGGGGAGCTGAAGGAACTTGACACTTTGCAGGCAGCAATCAGCATGGGAGAGGGCGAAGCTTCAAACACCACACTGGCTTACCAAGCCATAGCTGGTGATGTGGAAAAAAAAGGGAAATGGCTGTTGATTGTGCTTGCGAGTGTTTGGGAGCCTGGAACCAGTTCACATTTCCAGTTGCCTGCAAGTACTTGCAGAGGCAGCTTCAGGTTCTTTCGTGTACCTTGTTGAGGTGGTGTTTGTACCATGACTTGGGGATTCTTTTTCTAGCAAGTAGCTGCTTCTCCAGTTTTCTGTTCTTTTGACATCCAACATGTCATCTGTTAATGGACTGCATTCGTCTCATTTGCTGGAATGAATAGAGGAAAATTAGCTTGCAGGCATACTGGTGATATTTTTCCAGCTAGATAGATGGAAGCATTCATCAATACTGGTGATGAATGCAAAAGGGCAAGTTGGTAGTGTGTAACCTCAAGTTTTGAGGTCAACTTGCTCTTTTGAATTCAGCTTTAAATTAAGCTTTCAATCTAATGTGACACACAAAATACCAAGATGCTTGCTTATCACTGAATTCTAATGCTCAGCAAAAGGTATATTCATTGTTTGTATGGATACTGAAAATGTCATTGTAGAATCACTTCAGAGGATTCTTTTTAAACAGACCTGCAAAGACGTGCTAAGGAGATGAGGCATTTCTTAAGGTGTATGTGCACATGTTGAAAATACTGACATATCATTCAAATAATGAACAGAGTATTAGGACATATTTTAGACTAGATATCAGGAAAAAATTTCTTTACTGAGAGAGTGGTCAAGCATTGGAACAGGCTGCCCTGGGAGGTGGTGGAGTCACCATCTCTGGAAGTATTCAAAAAACGTGTGGATGTGGCACTTGAGGACATGGTTTAGCGGGCATGGTGGTGTTGGGTTGATGGTTGGACTTGATGATCTTAAAGGTCTTTTCCAACCTTAATGATTCTGTGATTCTGTGACATTGAAGAAAAAGTTTGCAGATCTTTTATTCATAAACACTGAAGTCATCTACAGTTAAAATAGCTCCTCATATTCAATAGGACTGAATCAATCTTTGACTTTCCAGGAGTAACAGTAATATGCAGACAGAGCATGTATGATTCTAACTCAGTTGAACAGTAAATGGCATAGGAACTTGTACCTATATGCATGAGCATTTTTATGAGAGGTCTGTGGTATGTTTATCTGTCACCGTAGTGAGAAACCGATGAATTAAATAAAATTGCTAGAAATTAAGGGGCTTAATCTAATACTGAAAAACTAAAAAATATTTCTTCATGTACCTACATTTGTTTAAAGAAGGATATTTCTCCCTTAGTTCTGAAAAACATAAGACCTAGAGGTTTTGAATTTAATGTTTCATTTTCATTATGATGCACAACTGGCTAACTTGCAAGTACTGAATACTCTGCTGGGGCGGGGGGACACCCATCTTCATTATATTAAAAGCTCATCTATGTATTGCTGAAGGGGTAACTTGTGATGGGAAATTGACCTTATTATGAAGTTTTTTGAAATTATTGCTGTGTTCATTACAGACCAAGGATCAGGATTTTGTGTGACTGGTAAAATAGAAGCAGGCTATATTCAAGTTGGAGAACGACTTCTGGCAATGCCTCCCAATGAAACTTGCACTGCAAAAGGTACAGCCTTCAGAAGCGTGTTTACTTTCAGGTCAATACTGGGCTAGAAGCAGTTACTGAAACGGTAACAGACTGTCAAACTGATACTAACTGTCAAACATAAAATGTGAAAGCATAAAACGAATTTCTTTAGATGTGACTGTGTCTGTATAAATATGTCTATGAAGAGTATGTGAAATCTTGCATGTGTTTTTTTTTTACCTTTTCTATCATATCAGGTATTCCAAGTGTTATAGCCTAATGATTTTTGACACTGCTTTATAAAGAACCTGTAAAAAAATCTGAGTTCCAGCAATGTCTATAAAAATATACAGTACAGGAATCGTTAATATTCAGCTTTGCTGAATATTCAGCTTTACTGCTGTTAGGAAGTGTGAGGATGTTGAACAACCTTTAGAAATTAATCTTACAAATTAGATGTGAAAAAGCTTCAGAATTAAATCTCTGCTGTTTGATGTTCATGTTCATGAGATTTGTCACTGATACTTTCATAATGTACAAACTTTCGGGATATAATTGTCCTAAGCAACTACAAAAGAGAAGAAAATTGAATTTAAATTTCAATACATGTGATTTCTGAAAAGAGAAATAGCTAAGTCAAGACATGAAAAGTTTAGCTGTTGCCTGATTAAGCTTGCTCTCTTTGTACTGCAGAGTTGTTATTTTTTCATATGCAAAAAGAAATATAAAATTATTCTTTTTCTACATTGACCAATGAATAAAAAATTAAGCCCTCAAAATAAATCAATAAGTTTCTGTATCTAACTAGCCTGAATTCAGTGATGTGCTGGTTTGACTGTCCTGTTCTGTTCCAGAATCAGCTTGTTCAGTGCTAATTTGGGAAGTTCTTCAGCGTGCCTGTTTATATGGTTGTAGGCACATTGTTTGCATGCACAAGAATGTTACAATAACATGGATGAATATGGGTGTCAGACTACTGTAGTCACTCCTCTGTTTTGCAAGTACAGGAAGTAGGATGGAAAAAGCTGTATTTTGTCTGAGTATCCCCCATTGTACGACTCTGAGGTTTTTCCTCTGTACTGCCTCTCGTATGGCTGAAATGCAGGTGAAGGTTGGGGTATTAGTTCATTAAGCATGTATTGTTTATATTTAATGTAAAGAAGAGATAATTCAATTTATCATACAATGTTTACTAAAGGTAGTGTGTGCATTAGGATTCCATTTTTTCAATTCAAAAGGCTGGGTTTCACTTATTCTGTGAGAATGACACTTGAAATAATTATCAACAATACTTAAAAAACAGTGCTTAACATGCTTGTAGTTGAGTGATGCTTTCTGGCATGTTTTTGACAAGTGGTTTTTGGAACAGATTTGCAAATCAATAAATAGCAAATAGCAAATAAATAGCAAAATAGAACTAGATCCTATAAATGTATGCAGTATTTGTAAAAAGTGGGGTTTTTTTCTTTCCTTCTTGGTATCTACCAGAAACTTCAGAATGTTAAGTCAGGAGCAATTAGTTTTGTCCTCACCCTCCTGTCAGGTTATCTTTTAAAGCAAATAAAAGACATCAAAATCAGAATATAATTACTTTTAAAGATGCTTTCTAATAGACGCGATGTCGTGAATGACAGGCATCAGTTACGCTTTTTTATGAAAGAGTCAGCAAACCCACTTAAGGTAAATGAAAGTTGACATAGTACCATTAAAGTATATGAAAGATGCGGTCTAGGGTGTGTGTGTACCTCAAAGGATGGGTGGGGCAGATACGGAGATATTAGTACTACGGCATTTTCAGGACTGCGTCATCTGCGCTGTGTGACAAGTGCCAGGTCCCCTCCTCTGGCTTAAATAAAGCCATGTTATGGTGCAGGGTGGGGTGAGAGAATAGTGAGTCCTCACTAAGGGGAAAAAAAGCTTCTTTAGTCTTCTCAGTTAAAAGCTTTTACTCTCAACCCATTCATACTGAAAATTGATGAGTAATGGTTGATGAAGCACAAATGGCCCAAACAGAGCTGTTTGTTTGTAGCTCAGAACCTAGGTACTTCACTGTGAGGTTCTGTTCTTACTCATTTCCAGGAATCACACTGCATGATGAGCCAGTTGATTGGGCTGCAGCAGGAGATCATGTTAGTCTCACTTTGACCGGCATGGATATCATCAAAATCAAGTGAGCAAAACTGGGTTTCAGTCTAAGTAACGGTTTGTTTTTAATGAAAAGTTTTATAACTATGACACTTAACAATCAGCAGTTTACTTGAAGAATGATGTGGCTACCAGGATATTTAAAACCAAAATGATGCATATCACCTGGCTTGCATGTACAGACGTTAGAAACATCTGCTACATGTACAACGGCAACCTCCGAAGAATACTGTTAGTTTTCACACTTTGCCCTAGTGCTGACACTGGTAACCTTTGAAGCCTTTTTCCTTAAGACTTATCTTTGGACATTTTAATTGCTGAATTAAGTAAATCCTTATTGCTAAATAAACCAGAAGATTTTTGAAGAGCTTATCGGATCATAAATCATTCTCACAAAAAACATCCAAACAACTGCCATTGTGTACTGATAAGTAAATCTGGACAAATGGAATTGATGGAAACTGTTTATTCAACACACTTAGCTTCTTGTAACATTTGTTTTCGTAAATGTTTTGCTGGCCCTTTTTTTGGGGGGTCTGATACATTCATTGAGACACAGAAAAATCTCTTTGTGTCTATTTCAGTCTGTAGGTTTCAAGCTTTTAGGTAAGTGTCAGTTGTTCTTCAGGCTAGAAAATTGGATCCATAATTTGTTCATCTTTTTTACGTTACAGTTGGACTTCACACAGCAAACTTTCAAGCTACTGTTTGAAAACCTCCTTGCATTAATAATTTTGCAAATTTATGCTCTGCTTTTAAGAGAGAAGTACAGGCTTTTCTGTATTGCCGTTTTGTAATGGGGTGTGATTCTCTGTGGTAAATGGAGGGGAGGAAAAAGTCTAGTTCTACTTGCTGAATGAAGGCTTGAGTCAATTCATTACCTTGATGTCATTCATCTTTTGGAGGAATGTTAGGTTTGTCAAGAAAATGTACGATGTTTTAAGTCCTCTTGATGAAATTTGATTACATCTGATGTACACATTTAATCATGCTGCTCGCCCTCTTGTTTTTCTGGGTTGGATTGATTTTCCTTTCATTTTAGATGGCTAAAACTAGCCACTGTGAAAAAACTGTCTAGTCTACCGTATTGCTGTAATGAGCAGCAGCATTCTTGTGACTCCACGTAGGTTCTTTTGGAAATGAGCGCAGCTAAGAGCTTAAGTTTTGAGAGTCCTGGTCACAATGTTCCTTTCACAAAATAATTGTTAGAGGCAGCAGCACTGCAATTTTGGGCACCCTGCAATATTTTATGCTCTCGATTTGGAACAATTAATCTCTGAATGAAAGTCTAATTCTTCAAAGTACCTACGCACAGGAAACAGTGACATTTTTAGAAACTGATTAGCAATGGATGTAATTGTTCACTGAACTAGACAGACCTCTTCATGCATACCCACAAAATACTGTAGATGTTGTCTAGCAATTAATTTTGTTACAGGCTTTAATACAGTGTTCCTGATCCCCGCGCCCCCCGGATTATATTGAGGTGGTGTTGTCTTTGATTTGCTTAAGTATTTATCTTTTTCCAGTACAGTGATTAACATTTATATGTCAAAATACATATAATTTTCTCTTGTTCTCCTGTCTTGTAGTGTTGGCTGTGTATTCTGTGATCCCAAGGAACCAATTAAAGTTTGCACTCGCTTCAGAGCTCGGGTTCTTATCTTCAATATTGAGGTTCCAATCACTAAAGGATTTCCTGTAAGTCACTGTTAAAGTTCCTGTTCATTACAGGTTGCTCAGGGCTTTTCCTCTCCGTGTTTGACCTCCTGAATATGAGAGGCATTTGGTGCCCAGAAGTGATTCTCTCTCTCCAGAGGAAACGGATTCTTCTGCAATTTGAAGAGGATGTGAGAGGCTATTGTGGCTGCTCATGCATATTCTTACTGACTTTTAATACATAGCTGAGCCATTTCAGAGGACATGAGTTCCACCACAGTCAGGCTGGGCTGTCCTTTTAGAAAGCTCATGCCATGTAGGAGTATAATATGCACTTAGTTGTAAGATACCTTTTAAAACAAATAAAATACCGGTTCATGCTATGGAACTGCACTGAAGTGGCAAAAGCAGAACACTTAAGAACGAAAAATGTATTTATGATGGATCTGTAGAGATCACGAAGTTTAGGAACTGGGAACAGTTATTGAATGTGAGGCAGAGACTTCTGTGGGAGAAGTTTTATAAGCATTTGTTTAAAAAAATCAGTCTTAAAATACTTGAAAACATCAACTTCTTTTATTACCTAGGATTTCTGATTATTGCAGAATGTTTAATAACTGAAGAAAACATATTTTTAGGTGCTTTTACACTATCAAACTGTAAGTGAACCTGCTATTATTAGAAGACTGTTGAGTGTCCTGCACAAAAGCACTGGTGAAGTGACAAAGAAAAAACCTAAGTAAGTGTTTTGAATACTTAATAATCACTCAAGAAATGGGCTGACTTTTGATTAATATACAGTGTATAAAGCAGGTTCTGTTATGAAGCATTAATGTGTTTATAAGAATATGCTTTCATTGTTTTAGTTGGTTTCATGTTTAGATTTCAGAGCGCTTTACGAAGTGAAAAACCTCCTGCCCACTTGGTAGATGCTGAGCGCCTGAGAAGTAAAATGACTTGCCTAAGGTCACTTGCAGAATTGGGAGTGAATCCTAGATCACCAGCCCTGAACTTAAAGGACTTTTTTTTTTTTTTTTTAACATTATCTCTTTTCTTCCTGTAATCGCATGGGATCGTTGGTATAATTCTGGAGATGGGTTGCTGTCTAAAATAAACTCAACTAGACAGTGGGTCAGAGAACAAGATTTAGGGAGTCTTCCCATAGAAGTTAAACTACGGGAACATCAGTCTAGTTATTTAAAGCTGTATTTGGGTAGAAATGCTATTTGATACGTAAAACGTTACCAGAATATTCCTTTTCCAAAAATTGCGTGTCTGAAACTGTTGCTGAAAGATAATGGGAAGAAAAATCATGACTTCTATAGAGCAATGAATTGGCTCTTTAGTCACTGGGTTTGAAACAAGACTTGATTTCTACTAGACATGGAAAAAAACAGGTATTAATGAAATAATTAACTTCAAGACCATTTGCTAAATGTTGTGGTAGATGCCCTTCTCTAGAAGTTTTTAAAGAAAACTCAGATGCCTTATTAAAAGGTATGCTCCAGGCAAGTGAGTTTTCAGTCTGGTGGCTTGGGTTACACTTGAAATCAAGCTTGATCATTATACTTTTGGCTTTTTAAGTGGTGTTTTTCCATTTATTCACTGTTCTCTTTTTCATTTATGCATGCATGTATTTATAATAGAATTTTCTGCTTATTTACCCGCAGGTTCTTGACTAAAGGACAGAATGCTCTAATAGAATTACAAACTCAAAGACCTGTTGCTCTAGAGTTGTATAAAGACTTTAAAGAGCTCGGGAGGTTTATGTTACGCTACAGTGGTTCCACTGTTGCTGCAGGAGTTGTTACAGAGGTATGGCATTTTTGTAATGACTTTCTGTACTGTAAAGGAATGGTGTTAACTTTCACATAACACTTAGTTTTTATGGTTAAGGCCTGTTTTACACCCTTTGGCGTAAAAAGTGAATTAATTCTGCTGAAAAAGAGACAGTACTCCAGCAACATGTGAGGAAAACTTGCCACGGTTCTGTTAAATTTATTAGGGGCAAAAATTACTCTCTTCAGAATTTTTGTGTTGTGCATTTTTTTCCCCCCTCTCTCAAGTTAAAAAATAACCCTTCACTACTTTAGCATACATCAGTCTTCCTGAATTCTAATTGCCTGTATAAATATACCAGAAGTAGTTTGTAAATAAGAAGTGTTGGCCAATTTTACTGTGGCTAGTTTGGGTCCCAGATCTTTTTCTGTTAGTATTAAAGACAATTGTACATTTGAGTCTTACCAATGCCTGTAGACATTTTCTGATCCTGTGTAAGCGAGAGGAAGCAAAGGCTGTGGGGCTATATATAAATGTTTTGCCTTCTGTTAGGAGCAAAAAATATGTATGTCCCTCTGTCTGTCACTTTAATCCAAAAATCATGGTAAGATTTTTTAGAGTTTAAGTTCTAATTCTAGGCCTGAGGGAGAGCAATTTAGTCACATTAACCAAGTTCTGGTACTGAGACTTAAAGCTGAGTCATTTAATGTCAAAACTTGGAACTAGGGCGTGAGAATTTCTGACTTCTCCCTGTGTGTGTAGGAATGATGTGCTACGTCTGTCAGAGGCTCTGGGCTATACAGAGCTTTAATGCTGTTAACAATCCTGTCTGGTCTTAAATAGGATCCAGGATTAGGGCTTTAATCTTGCACACATTTTTCATCAAATTGAACTTAAAGTGAATGATGTCCTATTTAGAACTATGATGTCCCATGTTTGTAGAATTGGGAACTAAATAACTCTCTGGTTGTTATTTGGGAATTACTATTTTAGTACTTGTGACCTTGTTCCAGAGAATTTTAGAGCAGAAGGAATTATTTTTTCCGCAGCTCACTATATCATATTGAAAAAAACTATGATCATTTCATGTGTAGTACTTCGTTTTTCACCACGGGGTTTTTTTTTCATTTGCTTATATTTTTAGATTAAAGAATGACAGTGGTGCCAGAACTTCCACCGTCCAACCAAAATGCAATCAGATATCCAAACTTCTGTTTAAGAATCCAGTTACTTCAGTTGAAGGAACAAGTGCAATTAATTGGGGAGAAGACTATGATGACTAAAGTTAAATGGTGTGAGACGCCTGGGGAGCCCTTCATCAGTCTCTCCCACTGCAGAACAAGATGCCAACTGACAAGGAACTGCTACTGTTGCACTTCTCATTCTCAAGAATCTTGTGTGTTTCTCATTTGGAATGTAGCCCTTAGAGAGCTTGATGGAAAAATCTTAGAAAGTTGAGTTAGAGAAAAAGGTGATATATCATCATGAAACAAACTCCTTACTTCCAGACATAAATTGTTTACATGTTTTCTTTGATTTGCTTTTTTGATGCACATTAATTCAGTAAAGTAACTTTCTTGGTCTAATATATTTTTAGGTTTGAGTTAAATGCATATTCAGGGAAAAAAAGAACTATTTACTTTGGTTTCAAGAGAATGGCATGCAGTATTATGCCAGATTTGTTTTCCCTGTCCCAAAATTTATTTAAATTTATTTCTTTTGCTGTGTAGTGGAAGCAGTGCCAACATTGGCTAACTTTATTTTTTAAACTGTAAGAATAATAAAATAACTTTGTCTGAGCATAATTTTTGTCTCCTTCATTTTTTGTTATTTAAACACTTCTAAATTGTGTTAAATCATTCTTTGCTTTCCATAACTCAGAAGTTTCAGAGTAAACTTATGAGTTAAAATGCGAAACAGGCATGCGACTTGTCTTGCTGTGGAAATAATTTCAGTTTCTCTCGCGTTACTCAGTGCAGCTACTGCGCATACATATCTCTTTCATCCAGACTTAGTGCTCTTTTGAACAAAAGCTGACAGTTTAATCTTGGGATGTATGCTAAAGCCAGATTTCGTGCTTACTCAAGGCTGTAACTCCTTCCTGCTTTTTAGTAATAAGACAGGCAACTCACAACTGAAGAGAGGGTCCTGCCACCTCCAGCATAAGCTCAGGGCAGACACACTTTACTATGACTTAGAAAAATTTTTTTTTTTCCCCAGTAGGAAGTGAGAGAGGACCTCAGGTATTTCAGGACCTGTATGCAAGTGTGGAATGGAGCCAACTCTACTTTGACCATAGTAGTAGTGTAGTAGGGAACGAACTAAAGTACTCACTCCAGAGCATCGGTCACTGGGGTTAACTGAAGTAAAGCTGTGCCCTGTGTAGTGAAGAACACAAAAAGTCTGTGATCATTATTTAGTTCAAAGTCATGTACAGTCCATACCTACTCTTCTCACGTGCCTTTTTTGGTAGGTAGCTTTTTTTGCACTTAGCATGCTTTAGCCCCAATTCAGCAGTTACCTGCACTTGACCACATAAATAAATTGTACTGTTGACTGTGTGCACATTTATAGAAGTATCAGCAATGCTTTATGTGAAATGACTTCTGTAAAATCTTACGAATCTGAAATACCTGAAAACTGTTATTGCCAAAACTGAAGCTTATGAATTATCTCTATTTGTTATGTCTTTCTGTAGTCCAGAGATTGCATTTAAATACTTAGCAGTTTCAACATGCCGGCTGTGAAGGTTTCAGCGCACTTGTTGGATTTCAGAGATTTGTACTGCCAAGCTCCTGTGTTGAACCTATTCCACTTGAACTTGCCTTCAAACCTTGAAAAGGTTTAGGTTGCTTTTAAGTCTGGGGACAGCTGAAGTGCTGCAGGCAGAAGAATGTGTCTTCAGTTTTAAGGCTTCAGTGAATTCCTTGCTGTTTGTAGACAAGGAAGTGTGAGATGGGATGAACCTCTGATAACCCTTCTCACACATGGTTGCATTAAGTTTTGAGACTCCGTATTCTGTGATGACAGAAAAGCAACTGCCTGCTTTCCCCGTTTGTAGCTTGGGAGAGCCAGAGGTATTGCCTAATCCAGTTAGGTTTCAACATGACTGCACTACCTTTCAGCACTAATTTGAACTCTGCCCAGAGTCGCTAGTTGGTTGATGCATAAATGATCTGTTGTTGTGTAACAAAAATATATCACCTTTATTCAATCACAATATATTTGCATGTTGATCCACAAGAAATTTGATGGCTTGGCAGTGGTCTAGGGTGCAAAAACTTTCTAAACTGCTGATTGAGATATTCACAATCTCCTGGTGACAACATACTGCTGTCCAATATGGATGTAGTGTTTTGAATATCTCTGGAGTGCAAGAACGTGGCATGCAACCTTAGAGCAATTTGATAATCAAAGTATTCTCTCTTGGAGAAAAATGGCTTTTACATAGCTCTTACTGGACAGTTTGGGTTCTTGGGAAGTTAAAGAAAAACCTAATTATATGTAACAGGCTTTATAGTAAGGGGCTTCCACTGGAATATCTATGAAGGGAAATCATGAAATCCTGTGTCTTGCTGCTTTTTTTAAAAACTGGGTTTCTGACAACATACCACAGAGTGTACCACGTAGGACTGAGCTTCTCCATTGTTTTGAATTGAAGGGCCACTCAGCTGCTTGTGGTGTATGATGTCTGGGGATATTGGTGGAAAAAAAGAGAGTTTCTTACATTTAAAACCTTCTGTTTTGGCAGAAGCATTATTTTTGGGGTTACAAGGAGAAATGTTGATGATGACAAAGTAGTGAATGTGAGCTGCAGACATGCTAGTCCAAGTGCCTTTTGTCTGTGTCTGTTGGTGGTAAGGAGCAGGTCCCTGGCTAGGTGTTTGGGTCTTGAATTATTTTGTATAGATGTTGCAAAATGTCTTCAGACTGTAGCTTGAAAAACTTGTATAGGGAGAAATTTCCCTGTCAAACCATTCTTTTTCTCCCCTTCTTCTGTACTTTATTTCCTGTAGACAGAGGGGAGCTCCTTTCTAACAACTAAGCTGATCCTGCCTCCCTGCTTCAACTCCTAGGAGAGATCCAAGTGTCACAGAAATAGTAACTTTTCCCCCTTTCCTCTTGTCTGCTGTTGTTGCCAGGGTTTTTTCCCACTCGTGAGCGAGTGGTGCAGGGAAGACAGAGAGAGAGGGGGAGGAGTTCAGACTCTCTGTGCAAATACGTACAGACCTACTAATCTAAACTGATGCCTCATAGGAGAAAAATCACAGATGAAGCAAGCGGCTAACGATGGCTCACTCAAAGGCTCTCCTAGTGCTGGAAAACTTTATAGGTGGGAAATTTGTTCCTTGTTCCTCCTACATAGACTCCTATAATCCGTCCACTGGGGATGTCTATTGCAGGGTGCCAGACAGTGGCAAAGAGGAGGTGAGTACTATCCAAATGTACAAAGAAGTGAAAATGTTAAATGCATATAACATTAATATTTTGAGTGGGAGAGGCTGGAGGTGAGAGAACAGAAAAATGATGAAGACTTTAATGCTTAAGTGAGTAAGTTCTTGATTGTATTGTACCACTGTGTAATCGATTGCTGCAGCAGTGAATACTGTTATTTTTTTACATTTTGCTGTTAGAAAGTTACAGGCTGGATCCTAGGCTGGTAAATCAACAAAGCTTCAGTAACTTCAGTGGAGCTCCTTCAGCTCCCGTGGGAGATGTCTTGTACATAAGTTAACAATAATGCTCAGACTGGCTGTAAGTATAAACAATCTGTAAGAGAAAAAAGGGTTTATTGTTCTGTAAATAAACTTAGAGGCACTGTATACATCCGTGTTCTGCCTTAGTGTCTTGATGATTTGCAGTTGTCACTTAAAAGGATTTTTGGCTTGTTGACTCTTTCCTGAAGATGGCAAAAAGCTTCCAGACCTCTCTGGTTTTGGTATTAGCCGTTGGGTGTTAAGTGGAGGTGATGAAGTGGCTGCGATGAGTGTACGTTTCCTTATGTAGCCTGTCCTGTGCATCGATGTAATGTTTCCTAGTCCTGCGCTCTCTAGTGGGATGAATGTTTCCTGGCACCTTATACGTGTTCAGGTGTGGATGGGCAATGTGACATTCACCTGGGGAGCTGCTGTTTCATTGATGCTACTTTATAAGGGACCTGCAAGTGTGTGTCCAACGTAGTGTTTCAGCTTTACCGGAGAGAGAAACGACTAGAAAAGCTTAGGTAACACAAAAGGCTTGGAAAATATTGACAAGTAGCATACAGTACTTTCAAAATTTTTTTACAAACGTATTGCTACTGTTTGTAAAAAACAAAAGCTGTTGTTCTTTTCAACAACAAAAGTGTAGCTGTTCCCTTCACTTGCGTTTCAGTGCTGTTGACATCTTTTCTCTTTTTGCTTCTCTCAGCAGAAACCTTTGCACTGTAATTTCAACTGGGTAAATATTGTACTAGATGCTGATGACCATGGGGTTAAAGAGTAACAGATTGGGTTTGCTAGAATACATCTGTGTAAGTTCATTCTAACCCTAATTATACCTGAAAAGACTTCTCTTTGATGTGCAGGTGCAAATCTTCCTGTTCATTCATTTGCAAAATCATTAAAATGAGAGAGATGTGAGAATGCCAGGACAGCCTGACAAAAGTAGGCTTCTGGCCACTCTGGAGAGATATCTCAAATACACTAAAGAGCAATGGCGTTTCGCTTTCAACTTTCTGAGGCAGTGGTTGTGCGTAGGTTCCTGTGCAGCAGGAACCCAGTTTAAACACCTGTAAAGTCAGTGAGTGCTTTACCTCCTGCCTTTAGACAACTATACAAGAAGGTTGGGCTTTGCAGAGCTGGCAACCGCTAGTCACTGATGGAATATGCTGCAGGGGAAGATGCCATCACATACTACTAAGAGGGTATCTAGAGATGTCAAAATAACCATCTAGACCCAGGTTAAACAAAGAACTTGGGATGCTGGTTTCTAGCAAGGCTCAACATCCAGTTGGATTTTTTTTTTCTTGGTTAATTTTAGTGGAAGGTTAGAAGGCAGAATGGAGACAGACAGCAAATCTGTTGCTGACCCTGGGATTTAGCACCAGGTCAGCTGCAGTGACCATTTCAGCCGATTTCTGACAAAAACACCAAATAGGTTTGGGTTTGTTTTTTTTTCCCAGGGCCTAATTTGTCCCCCAGATGTCCCCTAGATGTCTTAAATTCCAAATAGCAGCACCAAAGCAAGCTGAGCGGGTGTCCTGTATCTCTAAAAGACTGGCTGGTGAGGGCTAATTAGTCCTGGCAAATATCTCCTTAAAAAAAAAAAATAAAATCTCTCTCTAAAGAAACTTGCTCCTGTGTGTTATTCCCTGGGAAAGCAAACATCATGTCCTGAGGGCAGTTTTGGGTATCTTGCTATCAATCTTTTACGACAGGCCTGGATTGTGTGTTCTTCCTCTGTGTCTGTCTTCTGCAGAAGAGGAAAGCAGAAGGAAGTGTTTCAGACACACGAGTTCATACTTGAATTCTTACGCGTGTTTTCTTTGTGGCTTAACTTTCTTTGCTGCTCTTTGCTAGTCAAGCTAAGGAACTGTTCAACCTTTATACACTCTCTGTACCAATCTCTCTCCTTTTTTTCCGCCTACTTTTTTTTAGATCGATCTGCTGCCATTTCATTCCTTTGCTAGTTTTCTGCTGTCTGGGAAAATGCATCATCATCCTCCTCCTTCTAAACCTAACGGCGGGTTAAAAATGCAGTACCCTCAACGTCACGTCAGCCCTCTCTTGAAGCAGGCAGCACCTGGTGGAGAAGGCCGCAGAGGGGAGGGCGGACGAGAAGCAGCACCACAATGGCACCTAATGACGGAAGGGTGGAAGAACAAGTTAATTGGCAAAGGGGTACGGTTTCACAGTGGGTGCACCTTTTCAGGGTAGCGTGCCGTCCACACCTGCCTCGCTCAGGAAGCTGCGGTTCCCCTTTCCCAGGCCTGCTTTGGCCCCGGTGGCTGGCGGCCCGCTGCCCTCGGCACCTGAGCAGTAGGTTGTCGAGCTGCAGTCGGAAGAGTAGAGTCTAAGTTTCTCAGCTTGGCCAGTGACCCGTGTGGCCTTTGCGCCTTAGTTTATTTTCTACCTTGGCCTCCGTACCGGTATCGTTCTGGGCCTCCAACTCTGGCCCTTATTTTTAGGGAGACCATAAATTCTGATGTGCATGGCGGGGGGGGCAGGGGGGGAGGTTTTTCGCCTGCTTAAACATTCGTGCCCTCCTTAGTAAAACATCGTCGGAGTGTCTATAAATGATTTTGTGGTGGTTTTTATAACACCCATCACTTGGTCTGGAGGAACAACTTTGGAACTCAGTTTTGTGGAATTGGTGGAAAGGAGCCTTCAGTGACTGCATGGGAACCAGCAATATGGCCGTACTAGGAGAGGTCAGGATGATCTGATTAATTTTACATCAGCATCCTCCTAGTTATTGACTTCGGCAGACTTCCAAAAGCTGAAGAAGCTTATGAGCAAGAACTATGGGAAACCAGCTAAGACAGCTTTGGCTAAAAGCCCACCTTAATGCATAAATTAGACACTGGAAGCAATAAAGAAGTGATACATGGGAAGAAAAAAATTGGGAAATAGGGCAGTTAATTAAAATACGGAAGGATGTTAGTAACCATCTTTAGTAATCTGAGAGACTGGTAAACATCAAGAAGGAACTGCTTATAAATTAATAGATGCAGGTATCTTCCATTTAGGAGCCCAGAGGAAATGCCTAATGGAAGAGAAAGCTTTCTGGTGAATTTTAATTCTTTGAAGCCTAGTCTGCTTCAGAAAAGTGCTGGTAATCCACCACTATTCAGAAAGGTCAGACTGAAGGACCATGCAGCGGTTACATACATCTCAGGCGAAATACTGACAAGACTGGTGTGCATCCATATAAATGCATATAATAATCTTTCATATATGTAGACTTCATTAGGTATCTGATGAGAGAACTGACTAAACACCAAGAGTTTAGAAAGAAGCTTTTGTTTTGTGTTGGGTTTTTTGGGCTACCCCCGCCCCGTGAGGGCATTAATGAGTTTCTGGCTGTGATCAGGTAAGATTAACAACTTTCTCTGAATGTCTATTCTCAGTCCTTGCTTGAACCGGCTGGAGGAAAGGGAAGGGGAAATCAAATGCTAGCAAAACAGTGTGTTCCTTCCCCAGCCCATTACTTTATCACTGCCTGGTGTGGCTGAAGTCCCATGTTGAAAGGACTGTGGACGTTTAGACTGAGGCTGCATTTGCTTTGGGAGATTCTTGCACTTTCCCTCATGAGGAACAAGATTCTGCATGAGTTCAGACAGCGGCACTTGCTGGTGCCAGTTGACCAGCCAGGCATTTCCTTTAGGCCCACAAGTTGCTGAAATTTAGAGAAAAGGAAGAGGTACGGTGACAGTTTCTTTTCTAGATACTCTATTTCAATAACACTTCTTGGGTTATGGGATAGTGTCCTGAGAAGCGGAAAATGGAGAAGCTATCAATAGTCACAACTCTGAAGAGATGTAGTCTTCCCAACAATGTGATCTGGATTATTAGCCTCTCAAATATGAATTCATCTGCTGATTTTTTGAAATTCTTTCTAAGGCCTTTCATTAACATTCACTATCCCTCTTTTGCTTTTTTTAGGTGGAAGCTGCTGTCAAAGCTGCCAAAGCTGCCTTCCCATTTTGGTCCTCAAAAAGTCCATTTGAAAGATCTCAGATCCTGAACAAATTGGCAGACCTGATTGAACATGACCTGGAAGCATTTGCACAGGCAGAGTCAAAGGATCAGGGTAAAAATTGGAACTGTTGATCTCAAATATACTATGTCTTGTTGAATATTGAAATGGAGGATATGGTCCAAATTTTTAGTATGGTATGAACTGTTGGAGCAAATTAGAGTTGATGTGCATGATCTTTGCAGAAGTCACTGATTTTGGATTCCCGTGGCATTCTTGCTTTTCAGAATTGCTGACTTTGACTTCAGTTGTTAGATATTTGGAACGCGCTACTGCAGGGAAGCTGTTGTCACTGACTGTGGTTGCACCGTGCCAGGGATTACTTGGGTGCAAGACAAAAAATATTTCCCCAAAAACATGCAAATCAGCTTTCAGAGCAGAGTTTGAAGCACTGTTTCTGCCCATGATAACACAGCAGCGTGCTTGTTTTGTTTCATTTCAGGAAAAACTATTACGTTTGCTAGAACAGTGGACATCCCGCGGGCCGTGTACAACTTCCGATTCTTTGCCTCTTCCATCCTTCATCACACGACAGAGTGCACCGAGATGGCAACCATGGGCTGCGTACATTACACCTCGAGGGCACCAGTGGGAGTTGGTATGGTGCTCCTGAAACACTGAAAAGCTTGGCAGATAATCTGCCTCAGCAGTGGCTCGACACAGAAAGAGGATTTTTCAAAAACATTTATTGTGTCTGGATCCTGTGCTAAAGCATGAGCAACTTTATGTAAAATCATTTATGTTACTTCATGGTAAAAAGAATGCTTACATGCCTTAAAAAGCATCTGTTTTAAACAGGGAGCTTATAAGATAGATGGGGACAGACTTTTTGTCAGGGCCTGTTGTGATAGGACAAGGGGTAATGGTTTTAAACTAAAAGAGGGCAGATTCAGACTAGATAGAAGGAAGAAATTTTTCACCATGAGAGTGGTGAAACCCTGACCCAGGTTGCCCAGAGAGGTGGTAGATGCCCCATCCCTGGAAACATTCCAGGTCAGGTTGGACGGGGCTCTGAGCAACCTGATCTAGTTGAAGATGTCCCTGCTCATGGCAAATGGGTTGGACTAGATGACCTTTAAAGGTCCCTTCCAACCCAAACTGTTCTATGGTTCTATGATTTCAGCCTGTGACTGGGATGCACGCAGGTGGCTAAATGGCTTTTAGCTGGGGAATTGCTGAACTTGGCCACTAGATGCTGCAAACTGCTTCGGAAATTAAAGTGTCTGTGCTGAGCCGACGAGTAATGGAATCATAATGATTCCATAATTAGGTGTTTTATCTAAATACATATGAATGTTCCACATTCACACTTGAATTATTTAAATATAAAATTGCTAACCTAGAGGACCTACTTAAGTTTTGTGAGCAGTGTAGGACATGAATACTTCTGGTAAAATTACTCTCATAAGGAAAAATCACTCACTGCATCTGCTCCATCAAACAGCAAGAAATTCTGTGGCTTTTGTGAGCAATCACAGCTAACAATTACAGATTGTTTTTCACTATCTCCTATATACATATAAGGTGAAAGTATTCCTAAAGGCAATTACTGAAAAATTCTGTTCATTCAGCAATTTATGGAAACAGTGCTTTGTACACTGATAAACTCATAAGTTGGGCTAAAATTCATCAGGAAAATATGCACTGTATGTTATGCATGCTCTTTTTTGTATTGAAACTGGGGTTGGGGGGGAAAGCAAGACAAAGCAAGAGTGATCTGAGCTAACACACTTTACCTTAACTTGCTGTTGGCTAATACAGAATGTTACCACAGACCAGTTGATGTACGTAGTTTTCATGGCTAACCTTGCATTAATATTCCTAGAAAACACTGAAAAGCTGCTGTGAATAAAAGATTCTGCCCTGGAGAAGCAGCAAAGCTTTGATTCAGAGAGTTTGGCTGGTCACGTTTGGGATCCTTTGCACAAATCATATAAAATTATCTGCCTCTGAGAAATGTTTCTAGCTGCAAATTTGTAGTACAATCGTCTGGAAATAAAAGCCACAGCCAAATTCCTTTCATAAATCTGAACTGGTGTATAACTGCTTAAGGTTAGATAACAGAGTTTTGTCTCTCAGCAGACTGAACTGTCTTTTGTGTTTTTGCTTTGTAGCTGGTTTAATCAGTCCCTGGAATTTGCCACTGTATTTGTTGACCTGGAAAATAGCTCCTGCCATTGCATGTGGAAATACGGTGGTTGCCAAGCCAAGTGAGATGACATCTGTCACAGCTTGGATGATGTGCAAACTCTTGGAGAAAGCAGGTAAGTCCCGTAGTGTGCTAGGGAGAGGGAATGGGGTGGGAATGCTTGACTGTGCACTGATTTTTTGTTGTAGAAATCAGACAGTGCTCAAAGAATTTGGGAAAGACTGTTTGCTGTAGCTGAATGTTGCACTGGAGAATAAAAATCTCTCCCTGTCCTCATACTACCCCATCTCCCCACCCCAATTGTTGCTCAGTTTTTGCCACTACCTTCTCATAAAAGTCTTCCTGTGCCTCCTTTACCCCTCCTACACTCCGCTTAAGGGTGTCGTAAGTCTGTGGTGCCAGCCAAGGGACCACGAGGGTGTAAGAGAGTGAGAATCCGCTCTCAGTGGCTGCGTTGTGGCTGTATTTGGTGCACTGTTAAGAAAAACTAGGAGGACAACTGCTGCTTCTCTGAATGAATGAAAACTGAGTGTCTGATGGTGGATGTCAGGCAAGCTTCACTGATCAGTGGAATTGGTTTTATCTTTTAACCTGTGACTCCCAGAGTTATGAAACGTCATGCATTTCAGCTACTATATGAGTTAACGGTCAGTCTTTGCCACCTTAGAGCTACTGGCAATTTTCTAACTTCACAGACAAAACACAGTGAAGTGAAACCCGCAGAGCAAGGGAAAGGGTACGATGACTGTGTGCCTTTCTTCCCATCAGGAGTACCGCACGGGGTGGTGAATGTGGTCTTTGGAACGGGCCCCAAGGCAGGAGAAGCCCTCGTCTGCCATCCCGACGTGCCTCTGATCTCCTTCACGGGAAGCACGCTGACAGCCCAGCGGATCACAGAGAAAAGTGCTCCACACTGCAAACGGCTTTCGCTGGAACTGGGAGGGAAAAACCCCGCTATCATCTTTGACGATGCCGACTTGACCCAGTGCATCCCCACGACCCTGAGGTCCAGCTTTGCCAACCAGGTACCTTCCGAGCTCGGTAACGTATAAAACCTGTTTGCAGCAGGAGGTGTGCATGTGCCTGAAGCGGTGTGTGTGTGCGCATGTGCACGTACCTTTGGATCCAAATCCTGAATTTTCAAGGTCTGTTTCAAGATGCTGGCTCATAGGCAAACTGCAAATAAAAAAAATATGAAAAGATTTTCGTTATTCCTGTGGTGGTTTGACCCTGGCTGGACGCCAGGTGCCCCGCAAAGGCTGCTCTATCACTCTCCTTCTCAGCGGGACAGGGGAGAGACAGTATAATGAGCCACTTGTGGGTTGAGGTAAGGACAGTGAGAGATCACTCACCAAGTACCGTCACAGGCAAAACAGACTCGACTTGGGGAAAAATTGATTTAATTTATTACCAATCAAATCAGAGTAGAGCTGCTCCAGCGTGGGCTTCCCATGGGGTCACAGCTTCCTTTGGGCATCCACCTGCTCCAGCGTGGAGCTCCATGGGCTGCAGAGAACAGCTGGCCTCACCATGGTCTTCACCAAGGGCTGCCGGGGAATCTCTGCTCCAGCGACTGGAGCATCTCCTGCCCCTTCTTCTTCACTGACCTGGGAGTCTGCAGAGCTGTTGCTTTCACATATTCTCACTTCTCTCTCCAGCTGCTGTTGAGCAGCAGGTTGTTCCCCCTTCTTAACTCTGGTCTCCCAGCGGCGCTACTACCGTCGCTGATGGGCTCGGCCTTGGCCAGCGGTGGGTCCATCTTGGAGCCGGCTGGGCCTGGCTCCGCTGGACACAGGGGAAGCTTCTGGCAGCTTCTCACAGAAGCCACCCCTGCAGCTGCCCCGCTACCAAAACTTTGCCATGCAAACCCAATACAATTCCACAAGCAGGGAAACAAAATAATAAAGGGCTCTTCCTAGTACTCTCCATCAGAAAATAGCAAGGTGTCATTATCCCTCTCAAAATAGGTAATATTGCTTATCCTTCCAGAAAACAGCTGTTTTAAATCCCACCCTGCAAGTAAGTGGGAAGCTTACTGATTTTCTGGAATTAAATTAGGAGTCTCCCCCCAAAATTCTATCAACCTTCCTCTTCCCTCATCACCACCCTTAGGAGAGATCACCAAAGCCATGAAACTGTATCAGGGCAGATGTTCAGAAAAATATCTGGGTACTAGAAAGAGTTTATCAGGAAATGAAGACAGATCATTCAGAACTGAAAATCACATTTCCTATGGAAAATGTTGGAGAAGACAACATGTAATCAATGAAAAATCAAATTTAGTTGCATTAGTAAGTGACTGTACAATCCTGTTATTTTTATTTTGTCTTTTTCTTCTTTTTTTCATCTGGGAAAAATGCTGCTTTGCAGTGTTGGTGAATGTAGTTTGCATTCCTGAGGACGCAGGGACGCAAGTTTCATTCTGGGTTGTGACTCTTCATACGCAATAGTACAATGTAATGGGAACTAATATTATTGTTTTTGTTTCTTTTTGGTAGGGTGAGATCTGTCTCTGCACCTCCAGGATCTTTGTTCAGAGGGGCATATACAGTGAGTTTTTGAAGAGGTTTGTGGCGGAGGCTAAGAAGTGGAAGGTTGGGAACCCCTCAGATCCTACAGTCAACGTGGGAGCACTAATAAGTAAAGAGCATCTAGAAAAGGTGATATTACATGGAGTTTACCTGATCTCATCTCATCTGTTAGAGGCCTATAAAAGGTGATTTCAGAGGTGTATGGAAAGGACCATGGCCTCTCCCAGATTAGCTTTGAGGGGTGATGGTTCAAAGCCATTCTAAGGTATCTTTTTCATAAGGTTTCAGTTGCCTGTGGCCTGGTATCATGTGATTAATCCAGAAGAATCAACTCCATGGGGAAAATAATTTAAAATGACAAATAATATTTTTTTCCCATTTGAAGTGAAATAATTCAAAATGTGTAAATTTAAATCCTGAATTTATACTAACCAATCTTACAGTTCAGCAACATTTTAATTGATTTTAATATTGCATTTGCTGACATCACTTATTTGCATGATAAGATAGTTAACAAGGTAAGAGTTTTATTTTTATATCACTCTTTGTCAAATTCTGGGGAGTACAAGACAGTTTCCTAGGACTGCTTGCAGTAATTTGGAGTTGCATATGGGTAGAGGGAAGCTGATATGGTGCACAGTTAAACATAGTCTGCTTTAGTGGCTTATATGAAACGAATTTTTATGGTGTCAGACAGAGTTCAGGAGAGCAGATGCTCACATCCCAAAACCATCTGACACAATCAGTGTAAGCAAGAAGCAGACCGAAAACTGCAGAGAGAGAGAAGGACAAACCTTTGTCATGCTTCCTGATGCCTCAGCAGGTTCTCCAGGCCTGCGCAGAAGTAGAGTGGCAGAAACACCCACTTCACAAGTCTCGATCTGTGGCACCACAGAGGACTTCTGAGACCTACCAAGGCGGTTAAAAGAAGAAAAAGAGAAATAAGCCTGGGTGTATCTCTGTGGTGTTTCTATAGGGAGAGAAACCAGGCAGCGATTTCAGAACAGCAGAAGTAGATCAATAGCATGTCCTATGTGTTCAAGATAGCATATGGTAGCAGCAGCCATGGAAACAGCTTTATTTATTGATGAGATTTTCTATAGCATTTGTGGCTTCATCATCCTAGTGGCATGTAAACATTTAACAAGTCTGCCTGTGAGGTAGGAAAATGTTACTGATCCCTTTGAGTAAATGAGTGAACCATGGCTTGGAATACGTGGCAAACTCCAGGAACAAGGAAGGGAGGCTCTGGGACCACTTGTGTTTTCACCAAGGACCCTACCCTTTTGAGAGTGCTTAGTGAGAAAGGCCAGCAGTGTTGCCTGCTAGGCTAGTAACTGTTTGGGAGAGAAAAAGAGAGAGAGAGAGAGAGAGAGAGAGAAATCATTTTACATCAAGAAATACCCAGCCTTACTTTTCTGGAAGTATAACAACCAAAAAGCTAGGGAATGACCGCTGTTGTTAGGAAGGAAGTAAAGGCAACATGATCTGGTTGGAGATATTCAGGGGTTCCTGTTGATATGCCCAGACTAGAGAGGTGGACCCTCAGGATTTGAATGTCCTTTAGCAGTGTTGTTTTCCTGCTGCTTCCCCAGGTAAGGAGCTATGTGAAGAAAGCCCAAGCTGAAGGAGCCAGAGTCCTCTGCGGAGAGGGAGTGGATTCCTTGGCTCTCCCAACTGGCAACAAGAAAGGCTATTTCATGTTGCCCACGGTTATTGCTGAAGTCAAAGATGAATCTTGTTGTATGCAAGAAGAGATCTTTGGTCCTGTGACATGTGTGGTAGCATTTGATACAGAAGAAGAAGTGATTGAAAGAGCCAACAGTGTGAAATATGGCTTGGCAGCCACTGTGTGGTCCAGCAATGTGGGACGTGTTCATCGGGTGGCACGAAGACTGCAGTCTGGGTTGGTGTGGACCAACTGCTGGCTTGTTAGAGATCTGAACTTGCCATTTGGTGGGATGAAAGCCTCAGGCGTAGGAAGGGAGGGAGCAAAGGATTCCTATGAGTTCTTCACTGAGGTCAAAACCATCACAATAAAGCACTGACATATGTCAATGGAAGTATTTTAGGGTAAAATAAATGACAGTAATTTGTGTTACCGTAAGTGGCCTTCTGGAACACAGGATGCTATTGCGGCCATCTTCTTCTTGAACTTTGGTCAAGTAACATCAATGACAGCTGAAAACAGTCATCCCAAATGCTGATGTTGAATTTAATCTTAAATGAGAACATCAGCACAGACTCCCCAATCAACTCAGCACAAGCCAGTTGACTTGCTTATCTTATGGATCCTAAAGCTTTTTAAATTTTTAAATTCCCATCTCAAAATTCTGTCCCTCTGAGGCAGATTGGAGAAAGGATGATATATGACTGTACCTGTGGTTGGTGAATTACCTTGAGGGATGAAGTGGCAAGCACGTTGTGAGGCTGATATTGTAATGGGAATCAGCCTGTTCCCACTATAAGCAGTATGTTCCATGTACCAATCCATATGGCACTTCACTGATATCAGACAAGGACTAATGCTGCGGCACACTAAATGCCTAAGGCAGTCCCTTTAATCTAGTAAGCGGTATTCGGCCATGGGGTCATGAAATTCTCATGATACAACGAGATAATAAACATTTTAATTATAACCTGTTTTATGGTACGTGGCTGAATCATCCTAAGACTTGTTCTCTAACTGTTTTAAAATTACAGCCTTTTGTCACCTCTAGACCTCAGTGACGGTGTTTTTCACATCCCTGTACAAAGATTTGCCTGCATCAGACGGTGTCATTCTTCATTAATAAAGACTGGAAGTGACTCCTAAGAGAACTGATGGAAATGTTTGTCACCAAAATGTAAAACCACTGGCAACTTTCTCTCATTAATTTACAGAGCTTTTTTTTTTTTTTTAATTTGGGTATCTCACAAACTTGTTCACATTCCACAAAAGAGAAAAAGCACTTTGCTTAGTAAAAATAAAAATGCCAACAGGGTGTTTTAAATTATGTCTGCAGAAAGGCAGTCTTTTCACTCTCTTTAAATGCTTTTTGGTGAGAGGAGTCACTGGAATAAATAGCGGTGGTGATGTCCCCACCTTGCGTGAGTCATGCCAGGGACTGCTCTAGAGGTCTTAGAGTGGGCGGTAGATCCCACCTCTCCCCTTCCATATGTCACTCCAGAGTGAGTCTCTGTGTGTGTCCTGAGTTGGCTGAAAAGCTGATTTTCTCTTTCAGAATACGTTTTGAAAATAACTTTTGTACCCCAGAGCTGAGGCCCGAGTGTGTGATGAACCTTGAAACCTCTGGATCAACCCAGTTGCAGGGCAGACCTACCAGGCGGGCTGGCAACCCGGTCATCTGATGGATTTGGAACAAGTAGCCCCAGCTGGAGATGAGTTAAGGAAATACATAAAAATTATAGGCTTAGTGAATTGATGTATTCTGAAGAAGCACAAACACTTTATTTTAAAACTCTGCCTAGGTCTACTCATGACCATGTGGTGGCAGCAGAACACCTGCGTTGGTTTTTTTGTCCTCAAGTCTCTCATTTTGCTGGGAGGGGAACGAACACCTATATCAGTGCATGTTTCATTCTGCCAGTTTCTCCCCCCCCTCCCCAGTCCTGTTTGGAAGAGCAAAAGAACCTAAAAGCTGTGAAACTCTTCACCAGTTTGGGGGGCAGGCATTTTCAGCAACAGCAGATGGAATATTACACAATTAGTAGATTTGGATAGGTTCCTTCCCCCACCTGGATCTGGTCTAGGTTCAGTTTTAATGAGCTGAATTTTCTTTCAGGTGTTGATTTTGGCTTGGTGTTAGATGTGATGGGAGATTTCTGTATATATTTCATGTACAGGAGATAAAAGCCTGTATGTCATCTATGTGTTTCTGGCCCAAGATATCCGAGGTATTTTATAGAGAGGTGGAGTAGTAGGTGGGGAGGGGATGGAGCTCTGCCGGACCCCCAGATGAGGGGTATAGAGATGGCGACTCCATGCCCAGCATGGCTCCGAGGGTTTCTCAGAGGTGAACTCCTTCCTTCTCCAGTTAAAGTGCAGTTGAAGGGCTTTGCTTATCGTGCTATTTCTTGCCCTTTTAGATGATTAGAGATTCATGGATGTATATATACACGGGTGGCTGTGTGGGTGTTACCTAGTGGGGAGATTTCTTCCCCTGCCTGCAGTAATGGGTAATTCTTAGGTTTCACCTGCCCACCTCCAGCCTCAGGTCCCAGCCCACAGAGAGCTGCTGGTGCTCGTGGCTGTGAAGCAGGCGACATGAGAGAGGTTACCTGCTTGTACCATGGGCTGTCTGTGGGGACACTGAATTCTCCTACATACCAAGTGCTATCAACTTCCCCATATTTCCTTTATTCAGACATAGCCATGTGTGTGGATAACTGTCACCTTACAGATGAAGTAGTCGAAGAACTTTTTCCTGCAGACGACAAAGGTGCCTGTTGCAGCTGCTTTGTTTCTGCGTTTTCTGCTCTCGGTCCCCGTGCGCAGAGAAGAGGATATCCTGGAGGAGAAGGCAGGCTGATCCAGGGCCTCAGGCCGACGGCTCTCACAGAGCGCTCTGGCTATGCGACCTGGAATTTTCCAACCCGGCAGCAAAGCTTTTTTTTTTGTAGACTGCCCTGGCTTGCGCATGAAATCATGTGGCCGTTGTGAGGATTTGTTTAATTACTGTTACGTAAAACCTGAAGAGTTGCTCCATCTGTTAATTCTTACAGATGGAGCGAGTACAGTTCTGTTTAACACCAGAAGATTATCTCACTGGTGTGAGATGATTACTTTACTTGGGTAGGTAGTAATATATTTGCCATACTTTACAGCTCTCAGTTAGCATAGGGTTATTTTTGTTCTGTTTCGGACCCTTTCTTAGCATGTTTGTATCTGTCTCCAGCTATTGTCTAATGCTTAAAAGCAGCTTTGCTTGGGGAGACTCTGTGGAGAGGAGACACATCACTTCTAATGTTTATATTCAAATCAAGCTACGTCCCTGTTCCAACAGTGTTTGTAACTTAGGCAAAACAAGAAGTATTTGTAAAACTCTCAGGGATGAAAACTGTTTGGGTCAAAGACAGTTTCATGCCAAACAACTTAAATGTGCAGAACTAGAATGTAAGCTAGGCTAGTTTTAAAACCTTAGCTTTGGATTTCCGAACTTCAGAAAGCTATATCTTAAAATTCAGCTTCACAGGTAAAGTCAGATCTCTTATCCATAAGACCTTCCTCGTACAACAACAACAAAAACTAAAAAGAGAAAAAGTGTGGTGGGATCCTGAGGGAACTGTGAGGATTTTCCTGTCAGGCTTGTCCTCAGGACTGAGATACAAGTTTTTGCTCAGTCGGGAAGGATGTTTGCTCAACACTTGTTTCAGCTCTAGAAGGGATGCCATCTGAAGTGTCCAAGTATTTGACTTCAAGCTTCTTATTAAGCCTATGGATTTTCTGTGTGGTGAGAGAGTGAAAAATGAAAACTGGATGAAATTTTCCTAGGCTGGAGGAAGACCTGGGTCCCACTCCTCACCCGAGTTAGTAGCTAAGTATGCTGTAGAAAGGTAAATGTAATGAATAGATGAGACTCAGAACAGCTGCAGGAAATCCTGGCCACTGGGACCTTTTCTTCATTGACTTCTGTTCCCCTCCTTTCTGAGCATTTGGTTTTGCACCTGGAGGGTGATGCTTGTACTTAGGGTGCCTCAATGCCCCAGCTTTGTTGTTCTAGAAGGTATAAAGTCCCTATTGGCAACACTTGTACTCTAGGTGAAGAGTGGTGTATAATGAGAAAAAGAGGGAAGTATTATAATATATACACGTAATCCCTGCAGTATTATAAACTGGGTAAACTGGATGCATTTTAATGTAGCTGAAAGCTAATTATGCATCCAGAAACTGTATGTGTATGGTGCTGCCTTCCGAAAAGGAGCAGTTGAAAAAGATTTGGAAATCATGAGCGAAAGCACAATCAGTGTGAGAATACCAGCTCAGCCAGACCAGCCCAACAGAGCAGAACTCAGCATGAGCTCTGCTACATCACTGCAATTAATGAGGGAGCCAGCATGATCCCAGAGAGTATAAGCAGAAGTGAAAGCAGAATTTAGAGTATTTCAGAGTGTAAGCAGAATTTGAAATGACAAATAATCTTTACCTTTGTACATGGTATTACTGTCGTGTTGTGCATCTATTTCTGATCTCTTTTAAAGGATGTGGAGGGAGGAAAATTATTCCGAATTTTGAAAAAAGTCCTTCTAGTATGGGACTTAGACCTTGAACAAAGGATGTTGTGACATCCTTTGGCTTCAGAGACACCTGCTTTACTAAGACAACTGGTGTGTGTGTACGTGTGTGTGTGTTCAGATGCAGGGAATAAATTACAGGAGTCAGTGATGAGTCCAGGGGGGCAGATGCACACTACTGGGCTGGTATTTCAAAGAGCAAGTTTTGTCTTCTGAAGCATGGGAGGTGGTGGAGCACACCTCACAGATGTCCTCTCTGTTGGATGATGAGTTAACCATGGCACAACCTGGTTTATGGTGTTTCCCTTTAGCACCAGGTATCCTCAGTCATTTCTTAGGAAATGCAAATGCTCCCACAGAAGGGAGCACAAGTGTCCTGAACGGGCTACGGCCTGTGGTTTAAAGCCTGCTGTTTATGTAAAGGGGGAGATGTGGAGTTGTGACCCGTCAGGTGGATCAGGCCAAGGTTCCTCACCTGGTTGTGGCCACTCAGTCTTTGTCCTGGGCTTTGGGAAGATGTGCTGGACCTCGCAGCTCAGCTCAGGTGAGGGCAGGGATGCCTGGTCCAAGGAGCCCGCTGGGGCACGAGTCGGAGAGAGACGGATGCTAAACCGCAGTGGAGACCGAGGCGTAAGGAGCCATGCACCTGCGCCGTAGGTATGGAGGACCTTTGCACAGTTGTGCGTGAGGTGAGATAAGAGCATTTCCCTGTGTATGAGGGGTGTCGTGGATTGGTCAGAAATGGTAATGGTGGGGCCTGTATAAGTCCCCAAAAGAGCAAAAGTCATCTTTGAGAGCAATGCTAATGAGAGCTATCTCCCAGTTTCAGAGAAATGGAAGTAATTATAGACCGTTTATTGCGGAGAAGTAAGGACACATATTCATTCACAGGGTGCTAAACTTGCCCAATTAACTCTGAGCTCCTGAAATAATAATGAAAAGATTATGCTGCCATTTTAGTAATTGAATTTTCTCCTCCTTCGGGAATAGTGCACATTAAAGTGAGGATTTACCCTCGGTTGCAGAGAGATTTCTTGCTTTTCTTCAAGTTTGGCTGATCCAACACAAAAGTCAGGCAAAAGTCACATTTTCCGCAGCTGTTAAATACCATTTTCAAGGGTTGATTTTTTTTTTTTAAAAGGAACATTTTCCAATCTTGCCTTAATTTTTTAAAATGGATTTGTTTACACTTACTTGGCTTGAGTGAACTAACTGTGTTTACCTGCTGAAAATGCAAGCATTTGTCTTCAGGAGGGGAATGCCAAAATGTTTGTTGGTGGAAATAGCAGAATGTCAGTCTGGGATTCTATTTGGGATTTTTGTGCTAAAATATCCATGTTTTCACATGAATACTTGTTAGCTGAAAACAGAAAATTTCAATCCTTCTTAATGGCTGTATTTCGGTCACCATTTTCCAAGGAGACACTGGAGCCAGTTTTCCATGTAGAGGACATCGAGTAGCTATGATAAGATAGTCTTAGGAGTTGGATTAGGAAATTACCTCCTTCCTATGCTGTTTTGCTCCCAGAACTGCACTAAGGTTTTTGAGGATGGAAACAATACTTTTGTAGCCCATAATTATATTCCTACAGTTAATAATTTTTTTGTCAGAGCTGTCAGTTTTGCCTCTTCAAATGCATCAGTTTTGCCTCTGATCATCAAATGTGTCTCTGGCTTTGAGTCATATGGGACAGGGGTGAAAATCAGCATCCAGCAACAGCCACGTGCACGAGAGTTTGCGATTTGAAGAGAAATTTGCTGCTACAGCACTGTGAGATCCTTCAAATCAGTTGACCTCTGCAAAGAGCTTCAGGCTGCTTCCTCTGTTGGTGATACGTTTTCAAACCTTTGCTTTGTGTTAAATGCATGTATGTGCATAGCAATTCAGATACGTAGTTTCCGTACTGCTCCAGTAAGGGCAAGGTGAGCTATTGATCCACGTACTTCCAAAGAAAATACCACTCTGGTCTGAGACCTTACCTTCCTGTTCAGTTTCTTTCCATGAGCAGCCTAAAAGAAAAACAGTTTTTCAGATTCCCGAGCTCATTATAGCACAACCTGATATTCGTAGTGCTTAACACCATAGACTCATCTAAATAATAAAATTCCCTTATTTTAAGAACAAGGGTCCAGGGAGGTCATGTTCCTCTCAGCTGATACAAACTAATGTCTACTTTTGATCATCAGCTGATGGTTTGGTCCTGGTTTTGCTGTCATCCTGCCTAAGACTCACTTTTCCTCCCAAGGTCTGATCAATACCACTTTTCCCCTCTGGGGTTAGAACATTGTTTACCAAAGCACCTCGTGCTTCTCCACCTGAGAGATGTGGCTTTTCACCGCTGGGGCAGGAAAGTCATTCCTGCAGTCATTCTTCCTGAGGTTTGGCTGGGTTATTGCAGTTTATGGAGTTTGGAGGTGAAGATGATAATGTTCTGTCCAAGGACAAAATTCAGCAAGAGGTGCATTTCTGTCTGATTTTTAAATATGCTTAATCATTCTTTCCTTGCTAATTAATATTTGGAAATGAGCTTTCATGCACTCAGATTCACTTGTTTTGCTCCTAGATACCATTTCTCACTAGTGTTAGTCAGTGATATGAATTATTTAATGGACATACTGTGCTTCAGAAACAACATTTTTAGCTGGGCTGCTAGGTACTTGAACAGACTCAGAAAAAAATCGCTTTTTTAGGAAGCTGTCAGAAATCTCGTGTTTTAAACATCAAAACTGAGAGCCCTGAATGTTGAAGAAAATGTCATAGTCTTCTAGCAATATTTACTCTAATGTCCCATTTGAGTTGCCTGTCAAAAATAGGTAGTGAAATCACATTTCTGACTGAGATACAGCTTGGAAGTACCAGTATCTAAACAATCCCTGGGGCTCCAAATAAAACTTTGATGAATAATCCTATGATTGGACGATTTTTCTAGCATACATTTTCTGTGCAACATCAATCTGTTTTTTATGTTTTTTAAACCAGAAAAGATGGATTCTGGTCATCTGCTCTTAGCACTTCATTCAGAGGTCTTTCCATCTTCAAAGCAGTATATGAACTTTATCTAATTAAGCCTCTTTGCACATCTTACATCTGGAAGTGTGAAGCATTTTTCATTTTGCTGCTGAGGCAATTTATGGGCAGAATATACTCTAATACCTGCAAGCTATTTTCTTCAAAGGGAGTTGAGGGTGTTTTTTTCCTGTGCAGTCATATCCTGAAGGGCTTGAATAACCTTGCCAGAGAAGAAAGTCGCTTTGGAGGTAGAAAGTTCCTAGCTGAAATGTTCTTACTTATTCCTTTCTTTGGTTGTAATGTGGTTTATGTGGTCTCCAAGCTCCCTGGAAAATGCTCAGGATTTTGCTGGAACTCAAGGAAAAAGGTCTTGGCTGGTGTGTATTCTGGCTGCTGGGTATCTGGTAGGAATGAGTTTGAGCAGAGCTGGGGTAAGAAAAGTAAGAATGAAAGCTTTCAGTATGCATTACTGGGAGGTCAGACTGCTTTAATTCAGGCAGTCTGTATGGGTAGTTCTTATTTCACTGTAGGTCACGCTTGTAAATCCATTTATATACCTCTAAATCATAAAGAAACCTTAAAGTAACAGTAGATGGTATTATACCACAAGAGAATTCGTATCTGTAAAGAAGCCAGAATATAAGTGAGAACTAGACTCAGGTGAAGCTCAAAAAAGAAAAAAATAAAGGTTTTACAGGTGTTGCTGACTTTTGCCTTTGAGAACACCTCGAATCATGTTACCAGAATACAGAAAAAAAGCAACTCCTGACTCTTGTACTCAGGACAGGAAAATCACAAATCTACAGCAATATTCTGAGTAATACTAAATTTTCGTTTGGATTTCACTGCTGTTAGCAGTGTAGGAACTTAACTTATTTTGGTTTAAGGAAGCAGCCATTAAGGGCTGAGCTTGCACTACATGGAACTGCCATTTGGATGCCGTCAGATTTCAGTAGCTCTCGAAAGAGCTCTGTTCCTTGAGGTTAAGTCAGACCAGTTGTGTGATTAATTCACAGCATTATTTCTCTTTCCATGTGCAGCCTACTTAGCTATTCTCCAGGTTAAATTTAAGAAATGTGATCACTCAAAGCAGTGATCAGGCATGGACTAATTAGGCCCTGCAAGGTCCGGACAGAAGCATTGGGCATGCCAAATCAGGGTTGCGCTGTCTTATCTAAACTGGAAGTTGCCCAGGATTTTGCAAACCTTGTGTGAAATCTGTTTTCTTTTTCTACATGGCCCTGAACAATTTGCCATGCTTTGAATAGCTACAGGTCTAACTTTGTATGAAGAGCCTGCAAATCTCTATACAAAATACTTGATATCTGAAACAGCAGGAATGGGAATAACTCTTATTTCTCTGTAGGGGAGGCTGGTCCATACTTTGTTAGTGGAGAGGTGTGAATGAGGAAAGTGCTCTCTAGTCCTAGGGAGGACACTGAATGCAGCCTTTTGTTCTTCCAGTGTAGATGAATGTGCCTCTACTGCCAGAGACAGCTCTGCTCTGGATGGTGGAGCATGGTTGGGGAGCTCAGACCAGCCCTGCAGAGTTGGGAGGACTCAGCCCGTTCTCGTTACTTTGCTTCAGATCATCACAATAGGAAGTTTGGCCAAGCACGGTTTAAGTCTGCAGCTCCAGCTCTTAACTTTCCACTTAGAGCTACAGTTCTCCCCTGGAGTGGGATGGGGCAAAGGTAAAGAGGCAGTCATTAGACTGTGTGACCAAAGTATTGTTTAAAGGTGACCGTACATCCCGGATCAGTGGCTGTCTCATTTTCCCCCTTTCCCTCCACAAGCACCCCAGAAGGTTAACACAGTTCATGTTCTTAGCGGTCATGCAGAGCAGCACTGCACCCTTTCCTCAGGATGCGTCCGCGCGGTCTAATCTTTATAAAGACCACGTCCTGAACTGAGAGGTGAGGGTCACGTTACCACACAGGGAAACGAGAAACCTTTCCAGTCAAGTCTAAGTGATGAGCCCTGTGAAAAGGTGAGGGGAATCTCCCCACCCCATCCATGGACCTTTTGGCACCGCATTGTGCGGCGTGAAACACGCTCCGCCTTGGGTGATAAAAGGAGGGCTGCTATTTCTGCCTTTTGGCAGCGCCAGCGCCCTGCCGCAGGCTCACGGTGATAAACGGGCTGTGAGCAGCTCGTACGGAGCGGCCGCGGCTGCGCTTTGTCCCGCGGTGGCGAGGCGGAGCGTGCTGCGCGGGCATGAGGAGTGGCTCTGTGTGGAAACAACCTACTCATGACACAACCCCACCTATTCTGGAGAAGAAATACGGGCAGGGTCATACACTCCTTCCTCAGCAAACACCCTCATTTTACCTTGAAATTACAGCTTCCAAAGGGGCATTGTTCTTGCTCCGTGTAATTTATAGTAATGGCTCTGTGCTATATTTAGAGTGGTGCTTTCTTTCTACTGTAAAATGTTTGCATTGTGGTTATTTAGACTTGTTTCCTCCACCACACCTAATTCTGCGGAAACTGTAGGCAAGTTAGGAAGAAATGCTGGTAGAATTAATAGCCCAAGAGACCTAAATTTCCTCCTCCACAAATGGAGGCAGGTCAGGCAATAACTTCTGGAGTAGGACCTCAACTCGGCCCTGCTTGGACTGAAAATAAGCAGCTCGTTCTCGCTGCGCACAGAAACTGCCAGCGAAGGTGCCGGCAGCCATGTTGCGGCCGAGGGTTGGGTCCGACTCATTCACTTCGTGCTGCTCATCAAAAAGGCATTGGGCAGCACCAGCTTTTGAGCTGTGGCACTAACTTGATCCGGGACCGAACCAATGCCCCAGCTAACAAAAGGTCCTGCAGTTCGTGGCTGTCTCGGGTATCTGGGAAAGCGCAACAGCAACGCTGCTGCTGCGAGGAGCGGGCGTCTGCGCACGCTCAGCCCCCTCCCCTCATTCCGCATGGTAGGATGGCACGGGGGTCTTCGTAGTCTCCCTTCTGATAATGAGTCGGTTTTAACCCCTGAGGTGGCAGCGTATCTTTTGCTTGATACAGTGGTTAACCACTGAAGGATGTGTATAAACACATGTACTCTTTCTTAAATCCAATTATCTGGCAATTCTCCACAGTAGCCTGGACCTCATTTTGTGCTGCTTTTGCTCCTATTAGAGGTCAGAGAGAGCAACTGAGCATGTAAATAAACTCCCCGACTGTTTTCCGTCCCGCTAAGGAGCTCCCTGAGAGCACAAGCCTGCCGTATGAGCACTCTTTTCTTGTAAGCCAGCTGTAAAGCAGTAAATATCCCAGTTTCCTCCCTATAAACCCACCATTTTTTTTTCTTATTCTGTCCCTGTACACCTCCAGTCACCTTTGAGGTGACAGATGTTTGATCTGCAGCTGGTACACCTGGGCAGACTGTCATTGGTTTACAATGGTTACCAGTTTGACCCCGTCCCTTGGGGTAGTCCAGAAGGAATTCTACCAGGACAAAAACACACCACAGTCTCTTCTAATGCCCTCGCACAGTCACTTGTGTCTGCAAGTACTTGTGAAGCTGAATAGACTTATAGGACAAGATTTACCTGAGGCTTTAGATGAACAAGGCGAGACTTTAGTTTTATTTAGACAGCGCCTTCTCATGTTGCAGTTTCCCCAAGCTCCTGCTTAGCCACCACGTAAACCTGCCATCCTCTCTGCATTTAGCATCCCTCAGTCCTTTCAAATGTGTGTCTAAAAGTGTCACTACTGCCTCTGTCACCAGCAACTGGGCGGGAGGGGGCATGAATGCCCCCGATAAAGCTTTATTTTTCATACATTCCCTGAAGTTAAATTGTGAGTGAGCAGGAGAGCTGGGAACACAAAACTCTTGTTTTCTTGCTTCCAAGATAGCCTGTCCAACTTATCTAATGGAACATAAAAGCAGGTTTTTTTATAAATGCTTGCAGTTACTGTAGTACGAACTCAAACTGGCTCTTCCCTGCAGCTGAGTGGTCACGTTCACTTTCTCTGGCCTATTTATCCATGTCCAGCACTATGAATTTTGCTTTGCATCTAAAAATTTGGACTTACTATAACTAGTTTGCATGGGGCTGTAGGTTTTCACATGGCTTCTTGAATGTTTTTGAAAGGTTAAAGCTGAGGGGAGAAAATGGTGTCATTATCAAGGGAGAGGAAGATCACACTTTTCCTATCACTCTGTATCTGATTGCCTTCTCTCTCCTTCCTTTGCCCTGCCCAGACTATGAATAGGGAGTTCGGAGGTGTTTCCTGCAGGCCAGCTGCAGTATCGTTGCTGGAAAGTCTCAGTTACAAGTGAAGAACACAGGCTGGATCAAAAGTGATGAGTTACTGGTGACTGATCTCAGCTGATGGAGGGGAAAAAATGACTTGTCGGTGAACTGGGCTAGTTCCCAAAAAAAGAATCCATCACTTTGGAAAAGAGATTAATGGAGAACATCCAGCAGCTCTGCTGGCTGGTGGACAGCAGTTTGCATTGCAGCCACCGGATGAGGCGTTTCGTTGTGTCATCGTGTGATTATTTATATCTTCCGTTGACTAGCACATTTGTTTCCCCAAAGCAGAGTGGGTGTATGATTTGCTATTTTTTATTCTTTATTAAGTTCTAAATATAAACCAGCCCTGACGGGTGTGTGGATCTGTAGTGCTGATTGATTTGGATGGGATGGGAGGAGGCTGAGGAACTCCCCCCACCCGCAGAAGTCTCCTCTCCTTTTCAGTGTTCACAAACTTCTGAGCCAAGCAATGAATTTTCCTTTCTGCCTGACTGCTGTTTATTTGAGGAACAGTTTGCCTTAGTCTGCAGCATTAAGATCATTTGATATCTCTTCTTTCAAATGCTACAAAGAATTTCACCAATAAATTCATTTGCAGTGCTGTGTGTTCACGATTTTTGCTAGAGCAAGCATATATTCTGATAGTTATAAGCTTCTTTGGCAATACATGGCAGCATGCCAATGTTTGAAGAATGGTGTGCTAGCGAGATCCTTTGGTTTGCCATCTCAGTTGAGGTAGGGGATACAGCGCCAGGGAACAGCAAAGATGCAAGGGTTAGAAACCACAGAAGCGCCTGAGAATGGTCAGGTAGGAATTAGGGCTTCTCCCCATAAAAAGGCGGCAGGATCAATAGCCCAACTGAAGTGCATCTATACCAACGCACACAGCATGGGCTACAAACAGGAGGAACTGGAAGCCATTGTGTAGTGGGAAAACTATGATATAGTTGCCATCACAGAAACATGGTGGGATGACTCACACAACTGGAGTGCTGCAATGGATGGTTATAAACTCTTCAGAAGGGATAGGCAAGGAAGGAGATGCAGTAGGGTATCCCTGTGTGTTAGGGAGTGTTTTGACTGTTTAGAGCTTGACGACGGTGGTGGTGGGGTTCAGTGTTTATGGGTAAGAATCAGGGGGAAGGCCAACAAGGCAGGTATCATGGTGGGAGTCTGTTATAGGCCACCCAACCGGGATGAAGAGGCAGATGAAATATTCTATAAGCAGCTGGGAGAAGTCTTACAATCGCTTGGCCTTGTTCTCATGGGGGACTTCAACTTCCCAGATGTCTTTCTGGAAATACAATACAGCAGAGAGACAGCCTAGGAGGTTCCTGGAGTGTGTGGAAGAACTTCCTGACACAGCTGGTGAGTGAGACAGTTAGGGGTAATGTGATGGTTGGAGGCCATCTTGGGCATAGCAATCATGAAATTATAGAGGTTTTGATTTTTGGATAAGTAAGGAGGAGGCTCTGCAGAACTGTTACCTTGCACTTCTAGAGGGCAGACTTTGTCTTGTTTAGGAGAGTGGTTGACAGAGTCCCTTGGGAGGCAGTCCTGAAGGGCAAAGGAGACCAGGAAGGCTGGACATTCTTCAAGAAGGAAATCTTAAAGGTGCAGGAGCAAGCTGTCCCTATGTGCTGAAAGATGAGCTGTCAGGGAAGAAGACCAGCCTGGCTGAACAGAGAGCTTTGGCTAGAACTCAGGGAAAAAGCTTAGTTTATGACCTTTGGAAGAAGGGGCAGGTGACTCAGAAGGACTACGAGGATGTCATGAGGTTGTGCAGGGAGAAAATCAGAAGAGCCAAAGTCCAGCTAGAACTTAATCTGGCTACTGCTGTAAAAGATGATAAAAAATGTTTCTATAAATATATTAGCAATAAAAAGAGGGCTAAGGAGAATCTCCATCCTTTATTGGATGTGGGGGGAAACATAATGACAAATGGTGAGGAAAAGGCTGAGGTACTTAAAGCCTTCTTTGCCTCAGTCTTTAATAGTAAGACCAGTTGTTCTCTGGGTACCCAGGCCCCTGAGCTGGAAGACAGGGATGGGGAGCAGAATGAAGCTCCCATAATCCAAGGGCAAACAGTTAGTGACCTGCTACACCACTTAGACACACACAAGTCTACGGGGCCAGATGGGATCTACCCACGGGTACTGAGGGAGCTGGTGGAAGTGCTCACCAAGCCACTTTCAATCATTTATCAGCAGTCCTGGCTAACTGGGGATGTCCCAGCTGACTGGAAGTTAACAAATGTGATGTCCATCTACAAGAAGGGCTGGAAGGAGGATCTGGGGAACTACAGGCCTGTCAGTCTGACCTTGGTGCCGGGGAAGGTTATGGAACAGATCATCTTGGGTGCCATCATGTGGCATGTACAGGACAACCAGGTGATCAGGCCCAGTCAGGATGGTTTTATGAAAGGCAGGTCCTGCTTCACTAACCTGATCTCATTCTATGACAAGGTGACCCACTTAGTGGATGATGGAATGGTTGTGCGTGTTATCTACCTACACTTTATTAAAGCTTTTGACACCATTTCCCACAGCATTCTCCTGGAGAAACTGTCTGCTCATGGCTTACATGGGTTGTACTCTTTGCTGGGTAAAAAACTGGCTGGAATGGTTGTGCGTGTTATCTACCTACACTTTATTAAAGCTTTTGACACCATTTCCCACAGCATTCTCCTGGAGAAACTGTCTGCTCATGGCTTACATGGGTTGTACTCTTTGCTGGGTAAAAAACTGGCTGGATGGCCGAGCCCAGGTGAATGGAGTTAAATCCAGTTGGCAGCCAGTCACAAGCGGTGTTCCCCAGGGCTCAGTTCTGGGGCCAGTTCTGTTCAATATCTTTATCAATGATCTGGATGAGGGGATCGAGTGCTCCCTCAGTAAGTTTGTGAGTGACAACAAGCTGGGTAGGAGTGTTGATCTGCTTGAAAGCAGGAAGGGTCTGTGGAGGGATCTGGACAGGCTGGATCAATGGGCTGAGGCCAGCTGTATGAGGTTTAACAAGGCCAAGTGCTGGGTCCTGCACTTGGGTCACAACAACCCCATGCAACACTACAGGCTTGGGGAGGAGTGGCTGGAGAGCAGCCCGGCAGAAAGGGACCTGGAGGTGCTGGTTGGCAGCCGGCTGAACATGAGCCGGCAGTGTGCCCAGGTGGCCAAGAAGGCCAACAGCGTCCTGGCCTCAGGAGTAGGGAAGTGATTGTGCCCCTGTACTCGGCACTGGTGAGGCCGCACATTGAATACTGTGTTCAGTTATTTCTTGTCCTACAAGAAGGACATTGAGGTGCTGGAGTGTGTCCAGAGAAGAGCAATGAAGCTGGTGAGGGGTCTGGAGCACAAGTCTTATGAAGAGCAGCTGAGGGAACTGGGCTTGTTTAGTCTGAAGAAAAGGAGGCTGAAGGTTGAAAAGCAACCTCAACGCTCTCTACAACTACCTGAAAGGAGATTGTAGCGAGATGGGTGTTGGTCTCTTCTCCCCACTAACAAGCAATAGGACAAGAAGAAATGGCCTCAAGTTGTGCCAGGGGAGGTTTAGACTGGATATTAGGAAAAATTTCGTCACTGAAGCGGGTGTTAAGCATTGGAACAGGCTGCCGAGGGAAGTGGTGGAGTCACCATTCCTGGAGGTATTCAAAAGATGTGTAGATATGGTACTTATGGATCATCAACTTCTTGAATCACATTTTGGTTCTGATATTTGAAACCTTTGGTTTTAGCTTTTTAGCTTTGCCTCTCCAAGTTTGAAATACTGAACAGCAAAAGGACAAAGCACTGAAAATCTAGCAGGAAAGTTGCTCCTGTGAGGGACCCTTTTCCCTAACGGTTTCATAAGACCTGACTCTAACATTATGAATTCGACTATGGACCTCAGGCTTTACAAAACACAGTTTGGCTGAAGTAAGACAAGCTCAGTTACTGTGCAGGAATAAGCACTGCAGTATGAAAGAAGAACATGGGAAAAAGCAATAAACATTTTATCAGCTGAAAACAGGAAAAGACAATGTGATGTGATTGATTTTATGAGAAACTGTTTTTGACAAATCCAAAAATAGGTAGCAGAGACAAAAGAATTTTCCACCCATGAGTTCCCACCATTTCAGAGCTAGCTAAGTTAAGCAGAGTTAAAGTGCCTTTTTGGAACCAATGTGAAGTAGTATTTACGAACACTGTTCAACCTTTTTACTTATTTATTTCATTTTATTAACAAGTGACTGTTCTTTTGCATGCAAACTGTCAGAATTAATAGAGACTCCTACAGGAATAAGTTATGGAAACTACCTACCATTTTTTTTCCAGCCATACTCATGGAGGATTAGTGTATGCCTCTTGCTGTCAGAGGTGTATTTGATTTGAATTTCAGGGGTGTTATCTGTGCTTTACTTTTGAAGCAGAGCATCAGAGCATGCTGAATCCCAAGACACCCTTGGGTTCTCACTGTTGCTGTTGATGTAGTCTTGTAGCAACCTATATTCAGCTTGCATATAAGTCCTGTACGCCTTTGTGGCAGGTGATAACAAGACGCTGGGTCAAAATGATCCTGGAGTGATGTCAAGGAAAGACACCTGACATTTTTCTACCAGGCACGGTCACTGAAAGGGCAGAGGGGATAGCTGGAAGCTGCAAAAGCTCAACTGTGCTTCAGCTGAGCTGTGGGACACTGTTGGGGAACTGAGCTGTCCTCATAAAATTCCAAAAAGTTAGTTCAGGATCAGCCTCGAGAGCATCTCCTAAAAGCAGGCAATTTAGGAGGTCTGAGGTTTTTCAGCACAGAAAACAGTTTCAGAAATTTGTACAAACTTGCCTGTGACCGTCAGGCCAGACAGTAACTTCTCCCTTTCTATTCTGTCTTAATTGATATTTTGTATTTATTCTTTCCCATATAGTTATTTTTTCTTCAGACTATTTGGGAATATTTCTCTGCTTTCAGTGGTGATACTATATTTGTTCTTTGCTCTATAAGCTTCAGACAGAAATCGAATGCATATTGTGCACATACAATAAAACTACAGACTTATGAGAATGGATTGAATATCCCTTCTTATACCTGCTTTGAATGTGATTAGCATTTGCATAATAGAGTCTAATAAAGACTCGTTGCGGTCTGTTGAGTCAACAGGAGGGATATTAGCTGCTAGTAAAACAATTTAATTCTGAAGGTTTGAATCTTCATTTTATAATCAAAACACATTGCCTTTCACACCAAGTCCTGTGCTACTGATTGTTGCCATAGCAGCTATATTGTATTGGGCAAAAAAAAGTCTGTATGCTGAGTTAACCACCGATGTATTTTTAAACAAATAAAATTCTGACTGACTTCAGAGGACAAGTTGCACACTTAGATTTAAGAATATGCTGAAATACCTTATTAGAACCGAGGAACTCTCAGAGATATTATTATGCCTGAAGACAAAATCTTACATTTAGCTAAGCAGAGGTGCCTCTTTAATAGCCTGTTGTGGCAATAAAGAGTGGAAACATAAATAAATTATGGTTTCCATAATCAAAGTTAATAACCTGAATTTAATGCTTGTTTGTTTCAGAATCAAATTATATTTGGAAACAGTGGAAAATAAGGAGCTTTGCTAGAGCAGAAGTATAGGACACAATTGCCAAATAATGTAAGAAATGGCAAAATTATTGCACCACTCAAGAGAATTACTGTAGTGTTCAGTGGAACTGAACTGTCCTTGCTTGATACCCTCTCAGCTACGGATGTATGAATAGCTTCACCCATGGTAAGTCAGGCTGTCCTGAATCAAAGACATTGACAGTCAAAAGTGGTTAAACCACGTCACAGATACCCTTGGCGAATTAGTGGCCATTGCCTCACAGAATCACAGAATGGTAGGGGTTGGAAGGGACCTCTGAAGATCATCTGGTCCAACCCCCCTCACGCTTCCAAATTCCCGTTTCCTAGTACACAGGCTACCCATGTGCAAATGTTTTAAAGTGATTCGTTCATGCCTTGAGCCTGGGCTTCTGATATCCATAGCTCCAGGTGTGTCTCACTTTGTCTTGGCCTTGTCTTCATGCTGAGCCTCATAAACTTTCCTTTATTAGCTCCTGGCATATGACTGTCTTATTCCTGCTTAGTTTACTCACATTCAGCATTTATCTTCAGAAGTGGGTTAAACAGGAAAATGCTATTGTTACTTCTAGGGTAAGAGTGTCCACGCACGGAGGGTTAAACATAATCACTACTGTCTGTGATGCCCTGTGGCATGCGTGCAGCTAGGCAGACTGTGCATCCCCTTTACCCCTGAAAAGGGATGATTTCTACCTAGCAGTAGATGGTATTAGGCTGGTCCTTGTCAGTAAGTAAGTTGCCTTAAAACCGATGCTGTAGTGATTACCTTGCCCTTCACGCTGAGTAGAAGGGACATTTAAATGCTCCTGTATGCAATGAAAGCTCTCTGGAGATGTACGAAGGGACAGCCCAGCTTTTTGGGAGGTGATGGATAAGGGATTTCCCCTGGGACAGGATGCAAAGGCGGAAGGGAAGGCACCTGTTTGGAGGGTGCCGGTTGTGTCAGGCATCCTGGAGGCAAAGAGAGAAAGCGTGAGCTGATCCTGCTCCCACCGAGGCTGCCGGGACACTCGTTAACCGGCCTCAGCAAGGGCAGTCGTGCTGCGTGACCCTGTGTATTTAGGAAGAAAAAACAGATCCCCCAGTCGTTTTCTGAATTCTATCGAAAGTCCAAAAGATGGGAATTAATTTCTAAAATGGTATTTGGAATATCTGTTACCATCTAATTTAATAACTTGGGAATATGCAAAGCATCCTATAAATCTTAATCAACTAATCATCCAGCAGACATCTGCGGTGAGAAAAATACGATCGCTGTGTTGCAGACAGAGGAAACTGGGGCACAGGAAAGATTAAAGATTTAGCTAGGCCCTTTGGTTCCGTTTTTAATTAATACATTTCCCATGTACAAAATTAGCCATTTAAAAAGGAAAGTTGTGTGGAACTGTTAGCTACACAAGTCAGAGAAATTGGTTTATTAAGCAGAGTTATTTAAAGAATATACTGATCTCCATACCTTCCGTCAGTGGGTTTCAAACATGCTACAGGGGCATCAAATCAGCTTGTTTTTCTCCTGGCTAATACTTTTTTTCCACCCTGCTACAGTACTCAGGTGCCAGGGTAATGAGGTGGTGATATCATTATTGCTTTAAAACCCGTAATACAACAGAACAAAGAAACTAGTATGGGTACAAAAAAATATATTGAAATTTTCTTGTGTTACATTAAAATCCATTAGCTTAATCATCTTGAATGCCATCTTTTGGGGCTTTACAGCAGCATAATTCCTCCACCTTTAACTTAGTACCTCCTGATTTACACTAGTGTCTGTGAAAGTGGGCTGTACTTGTAATTTGATTTTGTGTTTGCAGTTGGAATGAAGCTCATTTTTTCTGGGCTAGAATTTTAATATCAGAGGCTCATGGAACAACAGGGCTTGAAGGACCTCATGAACTTGTCTAGGCTTTGCTACTGCTTCAGGCCAGAGTAATTACACCTGTATGTTTATTAAATTTGTCCTTAAAAACCTCTGATGGTGGAGAGTCCACAGCTTCTTAGGCACACTATTCCAGTATCGCTACCTGTACTGCTAAAATGCTTTTTTGCTAGCATCCAACCTGAATTCTCCTAGCTGCAAATGAAGGTCATTACATCTTCCTTCCATCCATGATGGACAGGAAGATATTATTACTTCTGTCCTCTTTCCATTAGCTTTTTGTATATTGCTGGATGATTTTACCCTATGCAAGCCTTTCTCATATATTATACTTACTGGATCTCTCTTGTTGTTCGCTGCTTTCCCCTGGATTTCTTCACACACTTACGAAGGTGACACTCAATCCTGGCTACGGTATCGAAGTGGGAGCTTGCCAGGAGAGAACAGGGCAAAAAACTACTTCCTGTGCCTCATGTAATTTGAGAATTACATGTTAGTGCTGAACAAAGATGAGATTTGAAATATTAAAACCATCAGGATCTGTTCCTTTATCATTCGAGAAGCCCTTTCCCCGTTGTTTTCAATAGACCTTGTCAGATGCTGTATGAGCATGATGTTGTTATGGCCCAATATGCAAACTATAGTTTTCAGGAAAGTATTTCTTGTTGAAAGAAAAAAATGTTAGCAATGGGAAAAGCTAAACACTGCATCAGTGAGGAAAAACTAGCTCAAACACAAGTGTGCACAAGTTCCTATTTGCTTCTGCATCAGGAATCCGACTCCTGCTGGGATGTATTGCCATTTCTCACTGAAAGAATATGAGAGAACAGTTACTGGTAATCCTTTCACAAATATGTTCCTTCCTCACTGGCACTTTTTTTACAATGATGAGAGAGAAAATAATTTCCCTGTGGGAAACTCTCCTCCCCAGTATTGAGTTGATCCCAAAGTCCTCACACAGAAAAAATGCATCAACATTGCTGGAACGTTTTCCTCATGTTTTCAGTTCATAAGGAGTCCTTCTTCCCTCCTTTATTCTGGTGCTGTATTAACAAGTCCTAATAATGCTTGAGTACAGTACTTTGACTTTCAATGTAAAACATGGCTGTTGAGGTGATAATGAATGGTACCACTAGTGTTCTTGAATATTCTTAACGGTTTTGAAAGGTAATATATTGTTCAATGTTCAATGTTTTAATGCTCTCCCATTAATTTTTATCTCCAAACACAAAATTAATCCTCTCTTGTGAGAATCATGAAGTTGTTGACACAATGCCCCTCTAAACATGAATTTTCAGTTTGTGTTCAGTTGTCAGGAAATTTGTTACCCATTTTGGGGCTTATGGTGCTATTAGACAAGCTATGATAGAGGCGGTACTATTTGGAATATTTGTGCATTGAGCACAACTCAACAAAAATAAAACAAACAATCCTGTGCTGATCCTGATTGCCTTCAACCCTGTTGCAGCCTCTGATTCCCGAGGAATGGCAGTGCCTCCCTTCACATGCTGGTTGCATGCTGAGCAGGTCTTGGTTGTGGGATGCAGTGACTGGCAGAACAAGTTGTCCTCAACATCTTCTATTATTTGTGGCTGGAAACCCGTAAGGAAGGTCTAATTTGATATTTCTTGAATTCCAAGTAGGTAGGAACACCCTGGTTAAAGGTACGTGCTTTACCTTAAGCTATTATTTTATATCTATTAGATATATCTAGTATATGAGGTTATCTATATATTATATGTATCAGGTAACTACACTGGATTTGACAGTGGAACCACTCATTTGCCATGGGAGGCACGGCTGTCTGCCAGCCTTTGAACTGGCTTAGAACCTCAAGGTCCTGTTGGCTATTTGGTTATCTTACTCCCCTGGATGACTGGCTTTTAATTCTGGTCCTTATTTTCCCCATCTGCAAAATAAGACAGTATTATTAACTGCCCTCATCTCAAAGGCAGAGCCTTGTGCCCTCTAGTACCTTGCTCTGGTACCTCTGAGTCACCTTGGGCTTTCTTTGTGGGAGAATGGGGAACGGGGGGAGAAGACAGGCAGGGGAAACAGACAGGAGTGATGTACTTCTGGGTCGTACCTCAGATTAAGGACTGGACATGGTCAGAGAGTGCATTTGGATGTGGGAGCCAGGCAGCACCCCTGTGCCTCACATGCCCAGGGAAGCACAGGGACACCATGATCTATGGCAGACAGAGATATACTTGAGGCTCCTAAATCCTGGTTGGCTAGTCTTCCTCTCACTCATTTTCCTCTCAGTTAGTCATAAAGAAGATGAAACATAGATTTACCGGTGAGGGAAAGGCAGTAGTCCCATATCAGCATCTGCCAACGCAGCGGACACGTGTAGCGGTCACGTCCCAAATTTGAGACCATGCAACTGCACCCCAGTCCCCACCTCTGTGTGCAGCCTGCAGTGGTCTCCTGGCCCGGGGCAGCTACACAGCAATGCAAAGGGATGGGTTTCTTCAGGCCAGATGGAAGCAGAAGCAGAAATATGTGGGATTCCCTGGCAACCAGCCTAGTGCTTAGCTTGTGGGAACGCGTGGCTTCTGGAAGGCACCCACACCAACACCTGGACCTCGGTTCACAAGGATGGGGATAAATCAGCTTTTGAATAACTGCCAGCACCCAGAGATCACTGCACGTTTGTGAAGTCTTCTGTGTTGAGAAATTTTGGTTTTACTTTTCTTAAAAAAAAAGAAGCTCCTTCCCATGTTTGTAGTTTTTCCCACCTGTGCAATAAATCTTTTGGATGTAGCTATATTTAGCTATATGTAGTTCAGACAGGTAAGCTCCAGCGTGGCAAAGCTCATGGTAAAAATCAGAATAGCTGGCAATATTTGGTATTTTTCTCCAGGATTTAGGAATCATACAGTAATGTCTTAGTCACTGCTTTTACCACCACCACCACCACCACCACCACCACCTGTTCTCATGACTGATCAGAGAAAACCTGAGCATGTGAACAAATTGAACACCAAGGGATAAAAAGTCTGGAAATCAGAGTAAGAGCTTGGACACCACTCACTGAAAAAAATGTACATTTTCAACCCCAGCTGACAGCCCGAGGGGCAGAGTGCGACTCTTGGCTGCTTTGGGGTGGCCATGCTGCTTCTGACACCGAGCTGCAGCTTTTCTTCAGGCAGCAGCAGCCTGTAACAGCGCTGGTGCGTCACTGTCTCCTGGGAGCTGTTATTTAGCGCAGCAGCAGCTAATTAAACCCTGGGAAGCGAAGTGCGGGTGAAGCGAACCTCAGCTCCGTCAGCCGAGGCTGTGCCGCCTTCCACACGGGCCGTGGGGACCCTTAAACCCGGAGCGCCGCTGCGCGCTGGCTTGCCTGAAGCCGGGGAGCCCATGGGGAGACCCGCTGCCCATCGGCCTGCCGGGGGCCAGGTGCCGAAGCGGCACCCTGCGTCCCCGTCGTCCCCCTCCCCGCAGAGGGTGGTGGAGGTGGCGGTGGCTTTCAACACAAACCTCCCCGGCAGCTGTTGCCTGCGAGAGGGAAGGCGACTCACACCCGCACCCTGTGACGGCAACAGGCTGCCTGCCAGACTCCCTCTCCCACCCAGAGGTGTCACTCAGGGTTTGTTTTTAACCTGGAGATGCAATTTGATGGAGTTTTCTTTCTGCCTTGAAGGAAGAAATCAGTAGATGGCACTGCATCACCGCAGGACTAAGCCACCTCCCTGTCTTTAGGATGGATGAAAGACATTACCTACCACTTTATTTTCAGCTGTCTGCTTTCAATCTTTACCGGGGGGAGGAAGAAAAAGAGGAAAAAAAAAAAAAAAGCTGTGTCTGTGTTAATAAAATGTGCTGTAGCACAGTTTCCCTCTCTAGTTTCAGGAGTGCTAGCCCTGACTCATTTACCCGTGGGATCTTCTGGTTAGAATAACACACTTTACATGACTTGATTTTTGTACTTTGTTCTTTTAGCCTGTTTCTCTCTACCTGCTATCGCCAACGCAACTGCCTCAGAAGGCTCAGTGGAAAAAAGTGAGATTGCATGTTTAGTTTAAGACTAAACTCTCTCAAATATGGGTGATGTTTGGGAATGGTCCCCAGCTAGGTTTGTAAGTTCTTAAAACAAATGAAAATAATAATAAATGGACATGTTTAGCTACATGCACATAAATGGCTAATCGAGAGCCATCCACTGACACAAGAGTATAGACAGGATTGTTCACCAAGCCATAGTTTCAATAAATTACTGCTATTATGTAAATATCAGAGGCTTGACCAAAATTACCTTCAGTGACCAAGCTTGCAAAATTGGGCTGTTTCATGACTACAGAGTTGATTAGTGGTTTAACATTTAGTTTAACAATAGTTTAACATTTCTATACTTAGTTAAGATCCATAAATTCACAGTTTGGCAGAAAAAGAGGATAAACTGATGAAAAAAAAACATTAAAAATGCATAAAATGTTTACTTTTGACTGAAGCCCAAATGAAAATGTTTTGGTCATTTCCTATCTGCCCAATGAATCTTAATATACTGGTATTTCTTTATTCAAGAAACATTGCCAAGTAGTAGCACTTGGAAGGAGAGGGTGTTTGAGCTCTTCTTTGCAATCTCAGAGAATCAATCTTATCATTGTGCTGCTCCCATTTGCTGTAGCTGCAGCACAATTACAAGGGGCAGAAATCTCATTGCTGGGAGAGGGAACAACCTATTTACAAAATCTGTGAGAAACTGCACTGCACACGAAAATGTGATTCTTGGCTTAATGATGCTTTAATCCATTTTTGTGTTTGAAGACCATTAAGGTGAAAAGTATTTGAGTTTTTAAAGTGAAAGTCTTAAAAAGAAAGGTGCCACAGCTGTGCCCAATTTCTTCTCTTTTCTTATTAAAGGGGTTGGCTAGGCTAGAGCTGCAGTCTGTTGATAATGAAGGATGATAGATTAGCTTTGCTGGATAGTTCATGTGTGCCAGCAGTCACTGGACATTGATTTTCATGATTGTCTTATTGTATTTCCCCTTTAAATTCACAAATAGTTATTTCTTTCTGTCAGATCTTGTTGCAGTTGGAGGATGAGATACTTCTGTACACTTGAGTCTCTCCATGGCAACTGTAAAGGGGTCAAGCACCGGTGCAGCTTGGCACGCAGCAGCTGTGGGAAGGCAGCTGCAGGAGTCCGCCCTCACAGCGCTCTACCTTATCCTCCCCTGGAGCTCCCGTGCATGATGCTTCCCAGGACAGCGCTGAGTACTGCAGCCAAGAGGTACTGTGGAAAAGGTTTCTTGGTGGTCATGACACCTTGAGCATCCCCTGGATCTGCTGTAGGTTTTATCAGAGGCTGCCTGCTCAGACCTCTGGTGTTGCACAGATGCTGTAAGACCCACGCTTCAGGTCCGTGTGATTGTTGCAGGTACATTATAATGCCTTCCCGTACCAGTGCAGAGCTTGTTTCAAGCTGTGTTCCAGACCCACGACCGAGAGATCCTGGGCTAAGGCAGTCTGGGGAAAGTGCTTGGGGGAAGGAGAGGATGGTTGTGAGGCTGTCATGGTGTGTGCAAGAGAGGGAGGAGAGCTTTGCTCAGCTGCAGAGTAAACTCATTTTCAGGACATTAGGATGCAGGGAGAACTCACTGAGCGTAGAGACACATAGGGAAGTGGGAACAAGGAAGGGTGTCTGGGTACCTTGGTGCAGGGGTGCCTTGGCTTTAGGCAACCCCATTTGGATCCCGCATTATATGGCTTCTGAGGCTACTTACCTTCCTTGTGGACAAGCAATTACATGGTCTGAAGTTAACATGATTCAGTGCTGCAACTAAAATGGACAAGATGAAACAAGAATCAGAAATGACCTGACTTTGCAATATTGCGAGAGTAATTCTAGACTGATTGTTGAGGGAGAAAACCCAGGCATGTTTAGCCATAAAATTATAGTAGTGCTAGACAGATGAAATGGAGGTATGCATTAGGGTTTTGTAATGGGGACACTGAGGGTGATTCTGAAGGCTAAAATACAATTTACATTTTCGAACATCTGCCCATGGAAACTGGGGTGGGGAACTCTAAACCTAATCTCTGGTGCCTGCAAGTCTTGTTACGGGATCTTTTAATTCCCACAGCAGTCTTGATCATTCAGTAGTGGGAACGGAGTCATCTTCACTGCTGATCTGTGACATGAGGTGTTACATTTTCTGAGTAGTATCTATTGTGCAATAGGATCATAAAATGCAAAGAAATTCTTCCAAACAACCGTTTCAATTGCTGGTGTAAGAAGCAGCCATTATTCTCTCTCTTAATAGTGGCATCAGCTAGGGAAACTGATGTCCAGTCAGTAGTCTGCATTAGTTGAATCTTGTTCAGGTATACATCTGCTAAGAAGAAGAGACACTGATTGTCACTTTGTTGAGGTACAAGTGAATTTCTATTCACCATTGTGGAAAAGAAAAACCAAACCAATGGCAATCATAGGCCTGATGGAGCTATTAGTACACAACCTTCACCTGGAGAAATAATGTTTTTGTCTCTGTGGCTGTGTTCAAATAAGCAAGTAATTCTGTGTGAAAGGAGCAAATCAGTAGACTGTGGCAGATGGCTCACCATCTAATATGTCAACACTGTTAACGGTTTGGGCATTTTACTCTGGACGAGGTTTAATCTGGTCTCCTGATATCCCCCCCTCACACATGGTTTGAGGCTGCCTGAAGGACAAGGCAGTGATTTAGCTACTTAGTGTCTCCATTATGGACTGGGCTGAGTTTGGTGCCTAGGTCGATGTAGGAGAGCTTTTGGATGAGTTTCTCTCCCAGAGAATCTAGTTTGCCTGTGCTAAAACCACCCTGCAAAGCCAGCTGACGGGTGGTAAGTTGCGGTGGTCAGAGTTTCACCACAGCACTGAACCAAAAGGTCAGTATGGGAACAACCTGACGAACACAGCAAGAGCAGGCTGTTGGGGTCAAACTCTTCTGGTGTTTAAGTGAACTCTTTTGTTCTCAAGTCACTAAAAACTCAGCAGGGAAATAGGTCCTTTGCTGCAATATTGTCTAAAGGATCACTTAGCTCACCATAGCAGTTAATCTTTTTTTCTTTCTAAAATACATGTCATGACACAATTGTTAGGTCATTTTCCCTCAGGATGTTCTTCATACTGTTTTTCTAACCTGTTAGCACAAAACCTCTTCTCTTCTGAGTCTCTAAATATATAAGTGAACCTATCTGAGTCATACATGCTCCCTTGTTCTTCAGCATCATGCAGTGATTAGAGTTATCCTTTAATTTAAGGACAGCTAATGACCATTATTTCAAAGGCATACATTCCCTTCGGGTACAGAACCTGAGATACAAGGGAGCTGATTTTGGAGGGGTGTGGAGCAGTACCAACGCCATTTAAATCACCGAGGCTGTACTGCTTTAGCCTTTCTGAATATTATTGACCACTCTAAATTGAGCATCTTTGTGTTTTATAAACTTAGATCTGCAAATGAAGAAATGCCTCTTGATTTTATTCAGCAAATCTCACAGTCTGTGGCTGTCTGAGTTTAATTTAATTAACTTGTGTCATTGTTAGTGGCAGAAAAGGAGAAAATGAGCAGCTGGTAAAGAGATCAATGTTGTTGTTTTCAGTCCAGGGTGGTCACCTTAGCCTAAGAACTTCTAGGATCACTCCCTTTCCACATATAAAGCTATATATAGCTGAGAGTTGCCTTAAGATGGCAATTACTTCACTACTTCCTCTTAACTAGCACAGCCTCGCCCAGTGTAGGATCAAACAACCTGGAACTTGCTGATTTTTATCCTTTGTATACTTAGTCTTGTCTCCAGCATAGTTCGTAGCATCTCAGAGGTGGCCCCAGTACTATAGTCCGGGGCAGCGCGTAAAGCACAGACCTGAAACTGGAATTGAGAGCATGGGTTAATAGATGGGGGCTAAATGGAAGCTTTTGGTTTGCTAATTTCTGTCCCTTGCTACCACAGACCACCATGTTGTAATCGATTTCACAGACTGTTCAGCCTTTATCTTGAGCCTAGCAAAATTTCTTCTCCCTAATTTCTGTTGAGTTATTTGAATTTTCCAGGACCTCGCTGGTCTGCTCGTTAGATACCTTCTGTTTTCCAGATTGAATTTATTCAAAGCGATTTCTTCTTTGGCAACACAATTCATGAGTTTAATTTTTTTCCCTAGCCTTTATTTTGCTAGGCTAAAATAAACTGAGTTCTCCTCGTCTCCATTCAGGAAGAAGTTTTTCCATTCACCTAATTAATTTAGTGCCCCTAACCCCCAAGGCTGAAATCCCTTTTGGTGCAGAGTAGATTTTGTTGAATGTAGGTTGCTGAAGTTGTATACAGCATTGTAGCATCTTAGTGTCTTGTGCAGTGGCAATAATATTAATACATCTCTACCTTTTTTTTTTTTTTTAATTATCTTGATTTATGCTACTTAGGACTGCTTTTTGTTTTGACATAGGTTTTAAGGTCATCCCATGATTAACTACAATCTAGGTCCTTTATTTTTTCAGTTGTTTCCAAATTTTGCTTCCTCACTGTGCAAGACTGTGATTATTTTATTAGTTTGTATGTATTTGTTCTATTACTTACACAGTTCCGTTTCGCTAGTCTTCAAGAGCACTCAGTCTCTCTGATGTCATTTTGGTCTTCTTCCCCATTAGCAGTTCTTCCCAGCTTTGTCAGCCATGAATTTCATTAGACTGTTCTTATTTTTTGGTGTCAAGATCAGTGATAAAAATAATAAGGAAAGATTTGTTCAAATAATGTGGGCTAAATTAGTAACTTTCCTCTGACTTAACATGTCTCTTCTGTGCTGTCTGTTGGCACATGCAGGTTCCCGGGCTGAGCAGAGAAGGATCACTTCTCGCACCTGTTGGCAACACTCTTCCTAAGGCATCTTTGCTGCAAGGGCACGTTGCTGGCCCATAATAAAGATACTGTCACCTCTTTGTGTGGCCCTCCCCTGCCCTTCTTTCTCTTCTGCCAAGCTGTTTTCCAGCCAGCCAGTCCTCAGCCTGTGCTGGGGCCTGGGGTTGCTCTTCCCCAGGTGCAGAGCTCTACATTTCTCTGTCGGCCCATCTCTCCAGCCTGTTGAGGTCCTTCTGAATGACAGCATGACCTTCTGGCATATCAGCCACTCCTCCCAGTTTGGTGTCATCAGCAAACTTGCTAGGAGTGCACTCAGTCTCAACATGCAGGTCATTGATGAACACATGAACACATCCAGTGTTGGCCCCAGTATCAAACCTGGGATGCACCACTAATGAGTGGCCTTCAACTAGACTTTGTGCTGCTTATTGCCACCCTTAATCATGACAAGTTTTTTTAGATAGTCAGAGAAAAATGATCAGGTTAGTCTAGTTTGATGTGTACTTGCCAAATGCAAGTTGCACTCCATTCAGGCTTGGCTTCACCTCTCCATCTTTAAGAGGTTTCTGATTGGAAATAGATTCTGGGACCTGTACCTTGATAAGACAAATGCAATGAGGTTCATAGGTGTGTGAGAGAAAGAAATTTGCACTTGTGGGTAGCAGGGAACCCTAGGAGGCTACTGTTGCATCAGATCTGTGGAATATGGTTAGACGATAATCTGTAGGGCCTTTCTGGAATTTTTTTTTGGCCAGTATTGTCAGCAATAATAAAATTTCATATAAAGAGCTTTTTTGAGCCTGCAGCTATCTTGCTAATCCTTACCTTTGGAATTGGGATTGCTTCTGAGAGGAATGTAGTTTTCATTATAGAAGGAATCTGCAGTGTGGAATATATATAGTTGGTGTGCATGAGGATAAACAACTTCCCTCTAGGTTTTCTACACTTGTTTCCATTCCACATAAAAGGCTTTGCAATAGGTATCAAACATAATATCTCTTGTCTGCTTGGGGAAATTTAACATAAAAGCTTCTGTAAGAAGGAAATTACATAAAAAATGAGATGACAGAAGTAATGGAGATTTAGATGAGGAGAAATCAGCTCTCATTGAGGTAATGAGATTGCTTATCTGACTGTCTATTAGAATAGAGTTCATCAATGAGATTTCTGTTAACGAAGCTAGATAATGAAATGCACATAATTTGCTTGCCTTTGGAGCTGGTAATTTCTATCCTTAGTGTATTGCTCATGTGATACGCATAATGTTTGGAAACACAAATAATACACATATGGAATTCAGCAAAGCAAGTATGATGGATATGAACATAAATAAAATCAAAGTTCCTGCAGTTTAATGAATTATGTCTTGACCAGAAAAGAAAGCAGATGATCAGGATAACTGGGGATCAGAAAAACAAATCTTCAGCAATAGTTTGTGGCAATTATATATCCTTAGATGCAGGAGCTAAATGGGACATACTGCAATGCAGCCTTAAATATGATTCTCTGGCAGTGTTGTGAACTGTATTGGAAAAAGCTAACTATGGGGACACAGTCTCTGATCCTGCAGATGCTTATGGATGAGTTTAACTTTAAGCATTGATTTCTACTGAGTCAAGGCTAAGAGCTGGCTGCTTAACTAGGGCAAAATACATTTAAGTATTTGTGGGATGAGGGGCCAGCTTTTCTTCAGTGATAACAAATCCTCATATTGTCCATTAGTGGTCAATGGGAAAAAGTATATATATTTTTGATGACTTCTCTTCCTTGGCATCATTTCCAGTATACACGTGTTGGTTTTTTTAATTTCCTTTTTACCGCAAATGATAGCTCTGCATTTATGGACCTGGAAGCTATGCTGCAGTACTTGTTCTCCAGTCCAGTCTTAGTGTAAAACCATCATGTTGGTAAACAACATACCTGAGAAGGAGCATGGGATAGATACCCTCTTCTCTGAGCCGCTCTGGCCTCCACTGGTCCTCTGGGTGTGCTTTACTGTGTTGGTTCTGACACTAAATGGGTTGTGAGTGGAGCCACGTTTCCAAAGCTAAGCCTTTCTCTTGATTCCTCTTCCTATAAAAGAAAAGGGAGGGGGGAGTGGTCAGGGAGTTGTCTGCCATAATCCATTCATTCTTAAATTCACTTCTACTCTCTTTGACCCAGGCTGAACTTGATGGAAATGGGGTTTCCAGGTTTGGTTGTTTGGGAACCCCTACTGAAGGCAGCAGCAGTTGCTAGCTTTCAGGGAAGGTTGCAAGTCCCTGCTTGCTTCCCAAACCAGGACTCCAGTCCCACCCATCCTCCCTTCCCAACCTTAAGCTCATTGCTTCCTTCTACACACCCTTCTTAAACAACAGTTCACTCCCTGGCTCCTATTTCCTCCCCTTCCTTTCCTGTCTGCCAAAATGAGGAGTCCAGTCCTACCCCTCTTCCTTCTTAATTGGTCTTCTCCTTTCACCTCAGGGGTAGACATGATCTAGCCTTTCTTCCATCCTAATCCAATGCTCTCTACCTCATTCTGCCAAGTTCCTGCAGTTTGCATTGGAATTACAGGCATCGTCATGTTAGATGCTCCTTGTATCAACTCCTGATGGCCCTCTGGGAACCATGAGTGATTTATCCAGCAGCTTCTGTGGAAACCTCCATGCAGCCATTGTCAAGATCTGCTGCTGCCACCTGCCCCACACATTCACCTGGAAGAATTTTCCATACCCTCATGCCATGCAGACCATGGATTGGGAACCTCAGATCTTGACATCTATTATGTGGGACTGTCAAGAAAAATGATGGACTGGGTTTTTAGGTGTGACAGGTGTATGTTGTGGAGTGTCTGCATATGCTAAGAAAGAATATGCACTATGGTTAGAGAGAAGGGAAGTAGGGTTTGTACATAAGGTGCAAGAATGTGAACTGGGAATCCATAGTATTTTAGTTTTGTCCCATAATTTCCAACATTATATCCATTTTATCCATGACGCATGAACTTCTGCTTAAAATTAACTGTCTGGGAGCACAAAAAAACTTGTCACTAAAGCCAATTTAATCGTTCGCAGGTGTATGAATCAGAAGCTTGAAGTGATCATTTTCTGTCAGCATCAACCTTTATGATAACTACTCTCCAATTTTCACAATACAGCTGTTTTCTTTTCTTTCTGAAATATTTGAAGAATGGTATTTCTAAAGGATACCAAGTAGCTGGCTCCTAACTTCAGTGGCAATTGTGCATCTAACTTACTTAGGTTTGAGTAAGTCAACCCCATCAAACTAGAAAAAGAACCCAAGAATAAAACATCTAGATGTTCAGTATAGTCTCATCCACATGTGAAAAACCTGCCATGATTTGTATTTAGGCTATGCTTAGAATGGGTGAATTAAACAACCACGGGACATTTAAATAAGCCATTAATAGATTGTGAGATGCCCGTTGATTCTGTTATGTTAATATGCTCTTTATAACCATTGCCTATGCTCACATGTAAAGCTTACTGCTAATGTGCTTCTAAGCTCAGGAGGCACGCTTCTCTGATCAGTCAATCTTTTATAAACAAAGCAGTGTGTGCCATGCAGAAAACTGATTGAAACCTGTGCCTGTTGTGGCATAAGAGTCAAGGCAAAAGCTTTCAGATGCGCTAGTAAAGTATGCCCAAACAGATTTTTCAGATAAATCTGTGCCTGTGTCTGGAATGCTTATTTATAACCATATTTTAGAGGTAAGCAGCATAACTTTTAATATCTTTGAAAGAAAGAAGGTTTGGGAGAGGCTAAGAGTTCAAGCTGGGTGATCAAGGCACCTGGGGTCATGTACAAAGCACGGACCTAAGAGCAAGTTACTTGATGCTTGTGTCTTCTCTGTGCCATTGTCGTCTTCTTTGTGCCATTGTCCTCCTGAAAGATGGGAAACAAATCTTTTCCTGCTCTTGGCTTTCCTTTTTTATCTTCATTAGCATTGTCTGTTTAGACTGTAGCATCGTCTTTGGGGCAGAGAGGTTCAGGTCCAATCCATCAAGATTACCTAAGATCTCAGGTGCCTTTCAGAGGGGCAGGTCTTCTTTTCATCAAGTATATCTTTCTAGACTGAATATAAAGGGAAACTAACTTAGATGACAGTCAGTAACAGTCACTATTCAAGTTTACTTGAACTGTATGGTCAGTTGCTATGTGTGGAGTATACCACAAGTGGACTCTCCAAGGACATCTGTAACTCAAATGATCAGTATGCCAAGCAGTGTTACTGTTTTACCTCCTAGGATATATGCTGGCTTTATTTGAGCCTGCTTCTGATTAAAGGTCTTAGACAATATAAATATATTTATTCAAAAGCCCTCTGGACATAGTATTGGGCAGCTGGCTCTAGGTCACCCTGCTTGAGCGGAGGCTTTGGATGAGATGACCTCCAGAGGTCGCATCCAACCTCAACCATCCTGTGATTCTGTGAAATACAACAGGAAATTGGAGAAGAGCGTGCAGAAAGGGAAAAAGAAGAGGAAAACCTATAACAGTGTTGTGGGATAGCTAGAAGCAGTCGCTGCTTGCTGATGGAGATATCTGCTTCAATGTGAATGCACAAACCTTGGGGCTTTGCTCAGACTGAGCTGTGAGGTAGCTCTGTGAAATGTGGTGAAGTGGCAATGGGGATGAATGCAGTCCACTTTGCCTTTGGATGGAAAAGATGTGGGCAGCAGCATGGGCCTTTAATAACTGAGTATATTGGTACAGAAGTGAAATCCCTCTCTCTCTCTCTCAGCCATATGTTTGCCATTTATTTATGCCATTTGACACTGAAACTCAGAAAACATTGTCTTATTCCAGCAATACATGCCTTAACGGTAGCTGAAGGTGAAAATTGCTTTTTGCAATTTTTAATCTCTGTGTAAGTCTAGTATATAAACTGATGGTACCTAACCACTACCTGGGACAATTTCCGCTCCTTTGGATTAATCTAACCAGTTAATTTCCTTACTCACTTTTTATGCCTTCCAAATTATTTAATGCTTACAGCCACCTCCCATTTTTGAAGTTGTTTGGCCAAGCTAAACACATTTAAAGATTTTAATCTTTCTGCATAAATCAGTCTCTCGTACTGTATATTCTGAGGTTGTATCAGTTGGAGGAGGTGAAGGAAGCTAATGTCATGGATCAACATTCCCACCCCATGTGTGCTCATCTTGTTGCCAGATGGTTGAGAGAAGAGATTTTGAACATATTCCTGATAAAAACCAGTTGGTCAGGACAGGAATGCTTCTTATCTCCTTTCAAAAATCTATACGGCCCAGCAGTGAGGGTAGTCCAGGGGCTGGAACACCAGAATTTATGAGCAAATTCAGGAACACCTGAATTTATGTTCCTGCTTCACCTTCAGCCACCTTTTTCCTATTACTATTCGCACACTGCTCAGGGCCGGACCCTCAGAGGTGCTTGCACTCAGGTTTTCCCCTCACACGGCAAGACCTGACTCCTTCATGGTCTCTCCAGGCATCGCGTGGAAAGCTCAGGTTTCCTATGCCGTGTTCAGGGAGAACCAGCTACCTGCAGAGAGGCAAGCATGAGCGAAATGCAGAAGAAAATTTTAGGCACCATCTTAACAGGCCTTGTCAGCGGTGAATACTTATTTTACAGGATTCTTATCTGTCTACGCTTTTTCCTGTAGTCATTTAATTGCTCAAATGCAGAGGTGTGGTATTGAACCATATTCATGAGTAGCTGCTGAGCTGCACTGAAAATGTCCAAGATGATTGACAGAGGTATTAAATTCTTTCCTTTGCTTAATTGGGAGCAAAGACCGAGGTCTTCCTCATCCTGGGGAGGTGCTGTAGCCATGGGTAATGTCTCCCTGCTCCTTTGCCGGCAGGATATCCATCTGCCCTTAGACTTTTGGCTGCTCAGGGTTTAGCTCTGGTGTAATCGCCGGGAGCTGTGAGGGCAGGAACTGTGCCTTAGGAGCATCCCCAGCGACCCGTGGCCCCGGTGGTTTGGGGAAAGCTCGAGTGAGTGCCAGCGATACCCAGGGCACATGTGGGGTTAGGTGGCTGCTGAGCAGCAACCTCCAGCCCTTCCCCGCTGCCTGCGCCGGGGATCGGGTGCGCAACTCGGCAAAGGGTACGGGTGGGCGCGGGACTGGCTTCCCTGCATCTGCTCACCTGGCAGATGGGGATAACGCTGCTTTGCTGTCTCTCAGGGGTGCCATAAGGATAAACAGATTAAAAGATTGTGTGGTGCTCGGAGGTGTGCGATGGGGGCTTTAGAAGAAGTTAAGATCGATGGACTGTCAGCAGTACGACAAAAGGTCTCCTCCAGTTTAAGAACTGCGATATTAATGTTATATTGAAAATAACATCTACCTCTTCCTAACAGAAATGATCAAAATAATTTTCATTTTGCAGAGTTTGGAAGGGAAGCATTTCTGTCTAGCTAAAACTGCTTTTTTTTTTTTTTTTAATAGTGAACTTGTGTTCAAATGATGTGATTTTAAGACTTTAATTCCTTCTTTTTTTGGGGGGACACACACAAAGAGAAGTCAGACAGTTTATGAAAAAAATTCCAGTGTAGTTTTTTTCCACACTGATATTCCTTATAATATGGGAAATTCACTTGAAGTATTCATTGTTTATTTGATGCCACCTGACATATCAGTAGGAGCCAGCTTAAGAGCTTTGGGTTGTGTCTTTCAGCTTCACATCTTAACAACTCATGTGAGGAGAACTACTATAATCCTCAGAAGACTTACCAAGAGGGTTGTGGTCACTATGTTTTATACAGTGACGCTATTATTAAGCAAATAATGATTTTTTTATTGTGTCATAGATGTATGTTTAGTATAGTGTAGTAACAGTTACAATCCTTTCTTGATTCCAGAATGGCAACTTCTATTTCCTATTCTTCTCTTTCAATTTGATATCAACACCTGAGAACAGGAATTAAAGTAATAATAATAATAATAGCACAAAGTGCAAAGTTGGATGAAGTTGACCATTTCTGATTAAGATTAAAATCTGGATTTCTCTTTTTCTCTGGTGTAATCTTAAAGCAATTAAGAAAGCTGAAGCCCTCCCCGTTTTTCCCAGTGGTGTCCCTTGTGACATTATTTATTCTAACTCCCAGGGCCTCAAAGACTTGTGTTTGTTCTCTGTTACTCATTAGCATGTGTGGGATTGGAATCTGTGGGATTTCTCTGTTTAAAAGCACAATGTTTTCTTCTCTGAAGATGTCAAGCTCACGAAAATGTTGATTTATTTTAATAGCATACGTTGAAACAGGTGAACGATGAACATTACTCCTCTCTTTTCATATTAAAAATCAATTACATGGATGGAATTAATGTGCTTGACATTTGCTCTTTCATCTGTGGTGCCCAAGCACAGTACGGCTTTCATTTACTGGATCTCTGCTGGTAGGGCACTAGGTAGTGTACTTTTCATGGCACAAGTCAAATTCAATTTATCTTGTTCTTTTTAACCCCAAGGTGATATCTTCAAATACTTCTAATTCTCATTCTGGTTCTTTCAGCAGCATGTCTAACAGAATTCATTGGACTTACGAGTGCATGGCGTGACTGTATGGTTCTATTTTGCCCAGCATATTGCCCATTACATTTTAATTTTCATCTCAGGAAGCAGAAATTATCTACTCAGATCTTTGTTACAAAGATAACACTGGTGCGAGGCAAAATGAGAAGTGTGCTCAATTTTTGTCCTGCACTGTCGTGGTAGGTAACTTGCTTCCAAGTAGAAAGCTTCTTGCTTTATACATATTGTAGCGTCTCTGTTATTTTTTAGCAACATAATTTGTTCTGAAAACTAAAAATACAGACCCAAGAAAGTGAAATGTAATGTAAAATAAGTTGAGCTGATCATCTGGGCTACCTTTGAATAGGACTATATGAAGAAAACAGACAGAGAAGGGAAAATTGATAGGGAACTGGTAGCTGAGGCTCTCTCTTAGGCCCCAAAATCAATGGCAAGGAGCCTGAAGCCTTGAGACCTGGTGGATGAATTAGTGCTAGTTATGGTAAAATGCCCCAGAAGCTGAGATGCTGGAATCTTTTATACCTTTAGATGCCCCAAAGAAAAAGTGGCAGGATGAATTCTGGACAAAGTCCTGTCTTTCGTTGCAAGTTGGCCAAAATCTTTTGGTTTTGACCAGTCATAGTTCTAATGAAAATCTGTTGCGTTGGGAAATTCCCCAGCAAGCATAATAAGATCCATATTGTATTGTTGACATGATAACCTACGAACCAGTAACAGCCCATTGCTCAAGTGGCAAAAAGGAGTGAGAACATCTTGAAAAATCTGCATCGAACTCTGCTGTTCATTTGATGTATGGCCTGACGAATGCCAATGTTGCTATTAAAGACTTGCTGATGCCATCGAGTGCAGTCCTGTTGAACGATTCTGCCCAAATGTCTTCACAGTCCTTCCTGTTGCTTTCTGTTTGTTTTTAATTACACAGACTTGTACGTGAAGACAGAATGGGTTTTGCCCATGAGTTCATCTACTACGCCGTTTGGGCACTGGCTGAACTCCTAGTCCCCTGTGACATCATTGTATTCCTCATTTCAGCTGTCACCCACTGGTATCAGAGCGTCTTTTGTTTGTCCTCTCTGGACTGGATGGGTGGAAGAGTGCTACAGTCGTGCTGCAGAGCTTGCTTTCTAACTGAAGTGATGTCCTCCCTTGTGCCTAGCTCTGGAGCTCCTGGAAATAAATGCCAGCTGGGGTGCCAGCCACAGCAGTAGCTGTAATGGCTGACGATTCGTAACGTGTCAGCTAATACTGTGAGGGGATAAGCAGGCCTCATCTGTCTTTGTGGGCCAGGTGAGGAGAAACCACATGATAGGCAGGCAGAATTAACTCTGAAAAGAATGTCCTGAAATTTAGGACAGTTGGGGGTGTAAAGCCGATGAGGGATCCTCAGGAATAGGAATGAAAGGACAGGATATGTTTTTTCTTAAAAAGCTGAAATTAATTTAATGTAAATGAAGTTACCTTGACTTGCATATCCTTATATATATTTTTTTTATGTATAATAAATATATATATAATACGGGTATGTATGTAGCAGAGTTTCATATCCAAATACTACAGGTACTGTTAGTAGAATCTAATGGTTAAAAAGGAGACACAAAGGACTAAATAATCAGATATTTTCTTCTACTTTCTTCCTTCCCTGACCAGGCAGGAAGTAAGAAGTATCGGTTTAAGGAATATTAAAAAGATGCACAGAGTTATAAGCTATCTATCTTGTAATATCTTTACTTTTGTAGTAAAGCACCTGGCACTTGCAGAGTCGTGTAAGACATGTTAAGCTCCTTAGTTCCAGCATGACAGAGACCTGGAGCTGCCCAAGGAACTCTCCAGTAAACTGTTTGTGTAAAAACCTCAGAGAAGAATCCAATACCAGGCAGGTCAGCTTATGGCTATGGCAGGGTTTTTTTTTTTTTTTTTTTTTCCTTGGGGGGCCCCC